>NC_041361.1:117972-127972 GCF_900634415.1 Cottoperca gobio
TCAGAAACATGATAAGTATTCCATGTAATATTTAATATATTGACATTTAATGCAATGAGAACAGAGAGGCCTGCATGACATCGCTGTCTGGAGAGAATGTTTAAAGGAATAGTTTTAAATCCACTTTTGTGTCGAGAGTTAGATGAGACGATCGAAACCCTTTGGACTCGACTTTAACACCAGTGACTTGTGACTTCACTTGGACTCGAGCCTTTTGAAAACATTCGATACCTTCCCCCAAGCCTAAAGATTAAATGTTACTTAAAAAGTGAACCACAAATCATTTCATTTCCTGAATCAACAGATGTTGAAGCTCTTAGTTCCCCAGATTAATTCCCGAAGACTACGAAGATCTAACGATACATTGCTGAGCGCCAGTTGGAGAAAATGATATCAAAATATTATTTTGTTCACGTACAGAAACTACACGTCAACAAAAAAACAATTGCAGTTTGCAAAACGTGCAGGTCAAAAAGAGACAGAGACGAAATTTAAAGTTTAGGACATGACTTAAGACTTGAGTGACTTCCACATCTGTATCTGTCCGTCACATATGAAGAGACAGTTAGCGTAGCTTAGCATTAGTATTTGAAACAGTGGAAACTCAAAGGAAACTCAATCTGCCTACCAGACCCACTGAAGCTCATTAAATAACTTGCTTTATCTTTATATTAGGAACATTACTGAGGTAATAAATCAACTGAGGAGTCGGAACATTTTCTCATAGACTTCTACACATACTTTACTTTTTGCAACCAGAGGAGTCGCCCCCTGCTGGCCACCAGAGAGAATGCAGCTGGATGTGTAGTGAACAGACATGATGGTATCGTCTCCTCTGACTCTCTGCAGACACTCACTCTCTGTAGTGGGACTCTCCGGGGTCGCTGAAGGCCTGCTCCCAGTGGTCAGGCATCACACCTCTCAGCCTGATGCCGCACCTGCTGCCGATGATCCCGCGACCATCGCCGCTGCTGGAGGCCCGGGGCCGCCCGGGTGACCGGTGGCTTGGAGGGACGCTGCTGCTGACACCTGCAGAGCCTCCTGTCAGCGCAGTGACAAGACAAGAGCGTTAACATGTATTTATAGCCCAAAGTTATTTGCCTTTACACACTATATCATTATATCCACATTACTGGGGATTATTTATCAAAAGTCTCATTGTGGAAATATTCAGTGAAAGCAGAAATATTAACCCCACAATATCATCGCAGTGTGTATTAAGGTATTTGGTCAAAAATATTATAATTTCTAAAACAATTAATTCGGAAAAACTATAAAACAAACTAACAAATCCATTTTGATTGAAAGGAAACATAAATGAAAGCATCAGTAGTAAAGTATAGTCAGCATTGTGTCCAGCTTCAGCTCTTCTGCTAGTTTGTTCCACACTATTGTATTTCTCAGACGCAGGAAGTGAAAAAGTCACATCAGGCGAGAAGAGCCGAGGTCAGCATCTCGGCCCTCTGCGTGACCATGTCGTATACAAGCAGCAGCAGAAGAAGAAGAAGTGCATGTCATATATAAGAAGCAGAAGAAGAAGAAGAAGAAGAAGAAGAAGAAGAAGAAGTGCATGTCATATATAAGAAGCAGAAGAAGAAGAAGAAGAAGAAGAAGAAGAAGAAGAAGTGCATGTCGTATATAAGAAGCAGAAGAAGAAGAAGAAGAAGAAGAAGAAGAAGAAGAAGAAGAAGAAGTGCATGGCGTATATAAGAAGCAGAAGAAGAAGAAGAAGAAGAAGAAGTGCATGTCATATATAAGAAGCAGAAGAAGAAGAAGAAGAAGAAGAAGAAGAAGAAGTGTATGTCATATATAAGAAGCAGAAGAAGAAGAAGAAGAAGAAGTGCATGTCGTATATAAGAAGAAGAAGAAGAAGAAGAAGAAGAAGAAGAAGAAGAAGAAGAAGTGCATGGCGTATATAATCATTACAAGAAGAAGAAGTAGAAGAAGAAGTGCATGGCGTATATAAGAAGCAGAAGAAGAAGAAGAAGAAGAAGAAGAAGAAGAAGAAGAAGAAGTACATGCCGTATATAACCAGAAGAAGAAGAAGTGCATGTCATATATAAGAAGCAGAAGAAGAAGAAGAAGAAGAAGAAGAAGAAGAAGAAGTGTATGTCATATATAAGAAGCAGAAGAAGAAGAAGAAGAAGAAGTGCATGTCGTATATAAGAAGAAGAAGAAGAAGAAGAAGAAGAAGAAGAAGAAGAAGAAGAAGTGCATGGCGTATATAATCATTACAAGAAGAAGAAGTAGAAGAAGAAGTGCATGGCGTATATAAGAAGCAGAAGAAGAAGAAGAAGAAGAAGAAGAAGAAGAAGAAGAAGAAGAAGTACATGCCGTATATAACCAGCAGAAGAAGAAGTGCATGGCATATACAAGCAGCAGAAGAAGAAGAAGAAGTGCATGCCATATATAAGAATCAAAAGAAGAAGAAGTGCATGCCGTATATAAGAATCAAAAGAAGAAGAAGTGCATGGCGTATATATCCAGCAGAAGAAGAAGTGCACATTGTTGCCTCGCTGTCCTTGCTTCTGTCCTTCAGCCTGGCTCTGAGAGATGCAGGACGTAACATGTGGTGTCCTGAGTCCCGCTGTACTCGACAAGTGCTGCTGAACCCGCCCACACGGTCCCACTTCAGAAGATGACTCAGCAGAAGTCCTGCCCCCCCCCCCTACCTGCCTGCACGTCTCTAACTATCTGGCTCTCTGCCTGTCTCTCACCTCCCACTCTGCCTCTCTTATCTGCTGCACCGTCCTGGCTCCCTGCCTCCACCTGTCCGGACACTCAGCCTCCCTACCTGCCTCCGTCACCGCCCAACGTCGCCGCCTTGCTCCCTCACCATCTAATCTCATACTCGCCGTCTGTTCAGCTTGTGCGACTCTCCAGCTCTGCCATCAGGATTCTATCTGCATAGATGAGGATGAAGACGGAGGGAAAGTGTCGCTGCACTTTTATCCACTTCATTTATTTTCCTGCACATTTTGTGGATATTACATAAAAACATGATGTAATTCAGTGGATCCCACTTTGACTTGTGATCCCTTTAAAATCAGTGTCAGACAAATCAGACAAAGTATTCAGATGTTTTACACAAGTCGTAAAAGTACCACAGTGTACAAGTACAAGTCCTGCATTCAAAATGTTACTGAAGTAAAAGAGCAAAAGTGTAAAATACTTAAAGTCACAAAAGTAAAAGTGCGCATTCTGCACATTGGTCCATTTTCTAATAATATATATTATATTGGATTATAATCATTGTTGCGTTCATCACTTTTATGTTGCAGCTGGTAAAGGAGGAGATCATTAATGTAACGATGTATTTAATAGAACTTAATAACCTCGTCTGCACTTCCTGTCGTCACTTTATCCTGTTAAACATTCGTGTGAAATAATTAGCGTATTAATTCTCGTCAGTGACCTTTGACCCCTAGATTATAATCAGCTCATCCTTGAGTCCAAGTGGACGTTCGTTCCTGATATTAAACTTAAAACCATCGTTAAAGGTTTTTGCCTCATGAGAGGAAAATAAAATCTATAACAACCATGTGTTGATTTAATTAAAACCCTTTTCTGCTTCCTTGTCACGTGACTCCACCTCGCCGTGTGCACACTCGCCTCCCTGCCGACCTTCCCCCTGGAGGTGATCCAGCGATCGATGAGGCCGCGGCTCCTCTGAGAGTTCGGAGCGTGCTAATCGTGCAGATGATTGATTCATTTGGGTATCACAGACCGGAGCTATAGATAGATGCACGATGCAGTATGTAGCTGTGCAGGGCATGTGCTGCCGCCGTTGTCTCTGAAAAACTACAGAAAACGAAAGCTCTAATGCCGATGTAATCCTGTGAATGCCCTCTCACACACACACACACACACACACACACACACACACACACACACACACGCTGCTACAGAGAGCAGGTTTTACTCGCCTGACAGGCCCGAGTCGTCCTCGCTGTTCTCGCCGTCCTCTGCAGCCTTCTCCAGGTTGCTGAGCGATTTGCTGCGTGTGCGGAAGTTCCTGAGCAGGTTGCGATGCTCCTGGTAGGTGATGGGGGGGCTCTCCACGCTGATGTGCACCGGCCGGGGTGTGCCGTAGTAATTCCCTGAGAGAAGGGAAGAAACGGCATTTTAATGAACACATCAAACTGTTGTTTTTACATGAATCATTATGTTTTTATTACACATGTGTCCCATGTGTAAACAAACATGGGGTCAGATCTGCATCAACAGGGAGTTCTGATGTGAAACACAATATTTCACTTTCACGCCTCTTGTCACACACAAACAGCATTTACACGTGTGTGTGTGTGTGTGTGTGTGTGTGTGTGCGTGTGCGTGCGTGTGTGTGCGTGTGTGTGAGCGTCACGTCTCCCCTGAGATCCTCCACTGTAT
This sequence comes from Cottoperca gobio, assembly GCF_900634415.1. Classification (NCBI taxonomy): domain Eukaryota; kingdom Metazoa; phylum Chordata; class Actinopteri; order Perciformes; family Bovichtidae; genus Cottoperca; species Cottoperca gobio. The sequence continues at coordinate 122,362 of NC_041361.1, forward strand.
ATATTCTTTACTCTCACTTCTCGAAGAAGAAATGACTTCCACGCCTCCGTTTGGCTCAGACGGGGAAACAATACGTTAGTGAACTCATTAACAAGGTCACCAGCCGTCACCAGCCGTCACCAGCCGTCACCAGCCGTCACCAGCCGTCACCAGCCGTCACCAGCCGTCACCATTTACTGCAGCTTCTGCGACGCTGCTGCTGATTCTCCGGATGTGTCTGTCGATGTCACGCGGAGCCAAGTGAGGATGACATTCATTTCTGCCATTAAACTCTTAAACATTACAGATGCTAATGTATGGAGGCTTTTTAATCAGAGGCAGCGGCCCGACCCTGACAGGGGGAGTTCACGAGGCGAGGAGCATCGTGAACTATGTAAACCTCATTAATCACAAAACTGCCAATAGATGTTCTGTATTCTTTATAACAGCGAGCCTGGCTCTGTCCAAATGTAACGGAACTCCAGGAAGTCACAACTTGTAGTTTTTACACTTTTTGTTTCGCTAACCGAAGCTCCACTGTTTTCAACATGGCCGCCTGGTTCCAAACTAAACAGCTAAAGTATGTTTGTGAAAACATTGCAGGTGAGAAAAGATTTAATCTTGATTCATATTTGATCAGCTGGATCACGAGTCGTGATTGGCGCTGCGCTTGAGGCTCCTCGGCTCTGATTGGCTGTTCTCCTTCGGGCACAGTGTAATCCTACAAATGCCCTCAGGAGCCGGGGGGCGGGGGGGTATCTTTCACTGCTCATCTGCTCTTTTTATTTAAATCAACATCTGCAGCTTTAACCACAACTGGAAAATGTTATAATATTTGATGATATTTGAAAATATTTGATGATATTTGATGATATTTGATAATATTTGAAAATATTTGATGATATTTGATAATATTTGATGATATTTGATAATATTTGATGATGTTTGATGATGTTTGATGATATTTGATGATATTTGATAATATTTGATGATGTTTGATGATATTTGATGATATTTGATGATGTTTGATGATATTTGATGATGTTTGATGATCAGACTTTAAGATTCTCCTTTAACTTGTATAATATGACACACACTTGCACCATCTTAATTCTCATAGTTAGTGGGCTGTAATAACCTTTGACTAGACTTGTTTTATGTGAAACAAACAATTTATTGAGCTTCAGACGAGCTGGTAGTTGTAAACTTCACCTTTGAACTTTCCGCTCTCCAGCAGCGCTCCTGACTCCTCCAAGGCGAAGAACTCCTCGATAGAGACGAAGTTGTAGTCTACGCCTGAAATTTCTCCATCTCTGGACTGTCGGGTCGTACCTGACGGAGGGAGACAACAGGAAATATTAAGTCGTACATCAGATCAGAGCCACAAGGATAGACATACTGCCAGCTCTTACGCCGATGACGTGTCAATTAATCACAGCGTTCTCCTCTCACCACGGGTCATGCATCTCAGTTTAGTGTTTAAATAAAACAGCAACTCAGCAAACTATAAATAGATGGAGCATTACAGTTTGACAAATTATACAGAAATAATCCACTGAAAGGTAATCAGTTCAGATTTAAACAATGGAGGAAAGTATTGGATTATAATGATTCACGCTTTAATGCTGCAGCTGGTAAAGGTGGAGCAACTGTTTTATAACCTGATATACTGCGGAGTTTAATCTAATACAACATACTTTATTAGTTGATATATATTCTGGATTGATAATCTTAATCTGGAATCCAAACTTGCAAAATAAAGCGACGTTTGTTTCTTAAAAAAAACTATTTGAGTTTTTTTACTCGTACATTTGTGATTTTAATCTCAGAAATTCTCTGTTTTTTCTCTGAATATTTCCTCCTTCCCCCGAATCTGTATTATTTATGTATTTAACCAACACGGGATCTTATAGGTCGTAGTAGGTAAGTAACTAAAGATAGTAAACACATTTAGACGAGCATGAAATACAAACACGTATGTCAGAATTGTACTTTAGAGAGTAAATGTACTCAGTTACTTTCCACCACAGGTTATAAATAATGTTAGAATAAGTGTAATTGGAACATTAATTGATAATAACAATAAGTGACTTCCTGACGTAAAGGTCGCAGGTCAACTCCCCACAAACCTAAACGAGCCGTCAGGTTTGAAGAGCTGAAGCATTTACCAGACGCTCTTTATTACCGGATCAATGGGAACAGAATGAAACATTAATGAGGCGCTGTAATAGTCTTAAAGTCTTTCTATCACCATTACAAAGATGGAGCGCTCAGATGATCGATGGTCCGTCATCATAATTGATTCACGTTGGTTCTGCAGAGGAAGCGTCGTCACAGGGTCACACGATGTTTGCTGTGTTTCCACCAAGATGTCCTCTCCAGGAAACTCCTTTTTATATCACTCATGAAGTCAAATCTGCTGGAATCTTTTTAATTTGCAGATTGAACCACAAGGCACCCGTTCTGACCTTCAGACAAGTAATTCCTTTTCCGAGACAAAATCACAGCGAGCCCCCAACTGAGGACGAATCTCCGTCCTCTGTCAGCGGGGCCGGCAGGAGGGAGTCACACCCAGCTCCCCTATAAAACCCGTGATTAATGCACAGACGTCCTGGGAGCAGCTCCCCCAGCCACAGTGACACATGCAGGACTGCACAGGGCATGCACACAAACACACTCTCACACACTACAGCCACACACACTACAGCCACACACACTACAGCCACACACACTACACTCTCACACACTACAGTCACACACACTACAGTCACACACACTACAGCCACACACACTACAGCCACACACACTACAGCCACACACACTACAGTCACACACACTACAGCCACACACACTACAGTCACACACACTACAGTCACACACACACTACAGCCACACACACTACAGTCACACACACTACAGTCACACACACTACAGCCACACACACTACAGCCACACACACACTACAGCCACACACACTACAGCCACACACACTACAGTCACACACACTACAGCCACACACACTACACTCTCACACACTACAGCCACACACACTACAGCCACACACACTACAGCCACACACACTACAGTCACACACCACTACAGCCACACACACTACAGCCACACACACTACAGTCACACACACTACAGCCACACACACTACAGCCACACACACTACAGCCAAACACATTACAGCCACACACACTACAGCCACACACACTACAGCCACACACACTACAGCCACACACACTACAGCCACACACACTACAGCCACACACACTACAGTCACACACACTACAGCCACACACACTACAGCCACACACACTACAGCCACACACACTACAGCCACACACACTACAGTCACACACACTACAGCCACACACACTACAGCCACACACACGTGTGGACACAGACATTAGAGAGCATGAGGCATCTCCATCAGCCTAATCTCTTCTTTGTGTTGTACAAAGGGAGTTTGCTGTCCAACCACAGAGGATGACGAGCCGTCTGATCACAAAAGTCGATGCAAAGAAGCACTTTTCATGGTTCAGATGTTAGTTTAACAGTCGGGCTGCAACTAACGATTACTGACATTATCGAGTCATTGCATCGTCACTGCACGCTTCATTTACGCACACCGTCTGGACTATATCTCCGCACATTACATATTTTTGTCTGCACAAAACCACCACTTCTGAAAAACATTTATTTTCATTTTTCTTATTGTATTGTTTTTCATTTCATATTTATGTGTCTTGTACATATTTTATAGTATTTTTAAATATTTATATTGTAATTTAATTCCATACAGCCTTCATTTTAATACATTTTATTTTTATATGTATTGGGTTTTTTCAAATTGTAATTTTTGTTTTTTCGGTTCTATATTTATGTTTCTTGAACATATTTTCATAGTATTTTAAATGTTGTGCTCCATACAACTTTTAATATAATTTGTACACATTTTTTGTAGTTTTTAAAAATATTTTTATTGTAAATTTCTTCTATACAGCTTTAATTTTATTAATATAATATAAATATTGTAAATATTTTATAGTATATCTGTACAGTAATTTAAATCCATACAGCCTTCATTTTAATTAGAAAAAATAAATAAATATATATATATATATATATATATATATATATATATATATATATATATATATATATATATATATATATATATATATATCCTCCATTCCTCCAGAGAAGTTTGACCCTCGCTTCCCGGCTCATTAGGAAAGAGTCTGGCGCTTTGAAAGAAGATGAGAAGTCATTATCGCCCGACACAACTCCACCTGCTCAAACTGCATTATGCATTCAATCCACTCGTGTTTGCACCTCCGATAATAAAGGAAAGGAAATTAGACGTCTCTGTGTCTAAATAAAGATCTGATGGCAAATGTGACGTGTGTGTTCTCCCCTCAGGACGAGTAACTCTCCAGCTGATGGGGTGTGAGGCAGGGATTCATTATCCATGCACTCTCCGAGGAAATATATATGACATGTCAGCGGGGGGACAGGATGGATTATTGACATCTTTATCTCCCCCGCCTGTCCCTGTAGGCGCCGCGCGCTGATCCCCTGGGAGAGGGGCGAGGTAGGGATTGAAGAGGTAATTACAGAAGTCGGTATCAACACCCAGAGAGAGCTGTCTGTCAAGATCATCGCACCCAAACAGCGAACAAAAGAAATGGAGCGTCTGCCCGACAACGCCGAGGCGAGCACATTACAATAACTAAATGATGATGTTTCTTATCTCTGACGCACTGCGAAGACAATTACAAGAAGTCTTTTGTGGAGGAGGAAATCATGACATTGGCTCTGAATCATACAAGGACATATGCACAAAGTGCGATTGTACAAACGTGGACGGGGAAGTTTGGGAGGGGAATGTGAAGTCTTCCACGGAGAAACAAAAGAGTCGTTTCTACTCTTTAAATAGAAGCTGTGTTATATAAAATGCTTTGTTTTACTGGGCTGAACATAAGCATCCTATCTGCTCGGCAGACATTTACTTAATATAAATCCCCCCCCCCAACCCAGCTCAGATTATTGATACAACCTTTTACTTAATTCTGACTTTCATTTCCATGCACTGCCCTCCTGATGGTGTTTCAGTGTGTCAGACGTCCAACATCACACAACATTGTCTCATCACACGGAGCAGTACGAAGTCTCAGTTAAAGAAGAAGACACAGCATCCACATAAAGAAATATACAAACCAAGACTGAGGCTTCATCTTTGCTTCCTTACAGCTAAAAAACATTTAAAGGGAGACACAAGCTCTGGTGCATGTAGAGACTTTAGGCTCTTCATCTCCAGAACTCGTGTTCTTCAGACGAGAGGAACACGAGAACATCAGAGTGTGTGTGTGTGTGTGTGTGTGTGTGTAGATTTAAACTCTCCACAGCTACATCACATAACGCCTCATGTACATATTAAACACTTGTAATATAAACTTGTGTTGATGTGAGTCATGAAGTGGGGAAGAGAATGCCTCATTTGCTTTGTAATACGAAAGATACTTCTCTTAATGTGAGTAATGGGGAAGTTTCATGCTGATTATATTAGTTAAGTGTCTCCCCTTAAAGACTCAGAGGCGACTTGATTGAGTTTTAACTATCGGCA
>NC_041361.1:132972-195472 GCF_900634415.1 Cottoperca gobio
ACTCTGTTCACCTGTAGTGTGTACAACATGTATGACTCTGTTCACCTGTAGTGTGTACAACATGTATGACTCTGTTCACCTGTAGTGTGTACAACATGTATGACTCTGTTCACCTGTAGTGTGTACAACATGTATGACTCTGTTCACCTGTAGTGTGTACAACATGTATGACCCTGTTCACCTGTAGTGTGTACAACATGTATGACTCTGTTCACCTGTAGTGTGTACAACATGTATGACTCTGTTCACCTGTAGTGTGTACAACATGTATGACCCTGTTCACCTGTAGTGTGTACAACATGTATGACTCTGTTCACCTGTAGTGTGTACAACATGTATGACTCTGTTCACCTGTAGTGTGTACAACATGTATGACTCTGTTCACCTGTAGTGTGTACAACATGTATGACTCTGTTCACCTGTAGTGTGTACAACATGTATGACTCTGTTCACCTGTAGTGTGTACAACATGTATGATCCTGTTCACCTGTAGTGTGTACAACATGTATGACCCTGTTCACCTGTAGTGTGTACAACATGTATGAATGTTACAATACATATCTCTAAAGGAGCTTTTCTCTAAAGGAGCTTTTTCTCACACTCTTCAGCAGAAGTCTCCACTTCAGCAGCACTTACATACACCAAACTTTCCACTTTCATTCCTCTCTATATTCTGAAGCTTTGTGCAGAGGGCTTTGTTCACATGTCACTCACAGCTCATGTTATACACGCTACACTCACTACATGCAGGAGATGCACAGAGTTCTGTGTGTTGACAGGATTTAGTGATTTATGGAGTGATACAAAGACAGATCCAGAATCTGTACAAACCTTTGACATGTGAACAACATGAAACACTCTGAACCTGCTTCATCCAGACTTCTCTTTACGTCTGGACATGGAGCACATCAGCACATCTTTAATAACTTCATGTCTCATGTACATATTTAAACGTAAGATTTCAAACACGTGCAATAAAAAAAGTATTTCCTTAATGTAAGTAATCAACAGGGGAAGTTTTCATGTGGATATCTACGTGTGAAAATGGTTCTCTTACCCCCCCCCCCCCCCCCCCCCCCCTCGCTCCACACATCATCAGCTCTATCTGATCTCTTAATATCATCTCAAGTGCTTTACGGCCTCTGATGACGGGTCACTTGCTTGCTGTTATGGATCGGCAGCACCTCCAGCTTGTCAGTCTGACAGACGACCACTCTGTTGGTGCTTCCCTTATCCACACACACACACACACACACACACACACACACACACACACACACCATCTGTTACAGGGTCTCTGCCCAGTAGTGGACTGAATTCACTGTGTGCTATTAAAAAACGTCACAGTAGTATAAGTTCATTACTGGCGGCAGTCATCTGCGCGCACATGCGACCGGCCACATATGGCTGCTGCCTGTAAAGTGAAATGAATCTCGCCAGCTGCCTTTTAGAGGAGATGATGAGCTTTTGTTCATCATGTTATGAAACAGCTGCTGTTTTCTAGTCTGCAGAAGAGCAACGTTCGGATGTCAACATCGGCTCCCTGGAACTGAGCGAGACGACCGCGCTGGGATTAGGCATGGGACGATGTGACAATTTCACGTTTATCCTGGACAAAATCTCAGGATATTATCCCGATAATCATCAAATATGATTACAAGCAGGGTTCCTACCGCTGCAAGGCTTGCAACACGATGTTAACTTTTGTATTGTATACCTGTCTTTAGCTTGTTGTAAATGTAATGTCTGTTTTTAATTGTGTTTAAATGTCTATTTTTAAAGTCTTAATGCTTTAAGCACGTTGAATTATGTGCGATATAAATAAACCGTGCCTTTACACATATATATTTTCTAACTTTTGTTTTTGACATTTGGTCACAAAGAACGCAAATATGCACGTGATTTTCTCCAGAACGAGCTCGATTTTTCTGACCTTTCACACTTCTTGCAAATAAAGGCATCGACCAATCACGTTGTTCGTACGTTTGCGTCTTTACACAATATACAACAAGGAGGCTCTTTATTCACTTTCAGCTCATACAAGATCCACTCTTTACGTTCTTACCTTTCACAATAAAAGCACGAGACATTCGCATTTTCTTGTTGTGTATTTTTTAAATGCCACTCAGATGAAATTCAACACAAACTTTGCACAATAAACCAAAAATGTTTGGGCATCCCGGCCGGGAACACAATGTGACTGCTGATCTGCACGACGTTAATGCATTCGGTAAATAATGCAATGCAAATCCTACATCGTAGCTTGGATGTTGGAACGATCTGCAGGCCAAGCTCAAACCTAAGATCCTTCTTTCTCCACATGATTTCAAACTGAGAATAATGGAAGTGGTTCCTGCGGCTGCAGTCGCTTCAATTGACTAATAAACGAATTATTACTATTTATTGTTGCTGTTGTGATCGGAAGTTGTTGCCCTGTTATGTGCTGACCCTGTCTTGGCCAGGTCTCACTTATGAAAGAGGTTTTAATATCAATGTGACTTCCTAGTTTAATAAATATACATGGGCGACCATTAAACCAGATGTCAAGGTTAATAGAGAGCTGCAGGAATGAAGGCGGCACCATAACACTTCCTGTTCCCTCGTCTTTGGTTAGACGCCTGAAATAATGTTAACACAAGCTTAAGAGATGCTAACGCTTTGTTCTACAACGTAAATAATCCTGTGAATAGCTCACTCGTGAATTGTTAAGGTTTTACTTGTCTTTAGAAAGGCGGTAGCTAACAAGTGGCTAAATGAGAAGTCGTGCGACCGCAGTGTCGCTCATGTGTAACGTTAGCTTCCATCTAGTGATTGCATTTACGCTCCAAAATTCCCAAAAGTTGTAATTTGTGGAGATTATCCTGCTGAACTAAATCAGTAAATATATAAATGTTTGTTTGCCACAGAGCTTATTTTCTGCAATAATCCAATATAGAATGTAAAGGTCCCCTCGGCGTTCTGTGCAGGTAACCGTCCGGGTCGGCCTACAGAAATACATCATCCACAAAGAGCTACGAGGGCCGCGCTGAAACCGCTGCAGGAAACGTTAAATGTGTCCACAGAGCCCGTGTATTATCACTTAAACATGTAAAGCGGCCTGTGGGGAATGCAGCCGGGTGTATTGGAGAGGCTGCAGTTGTAGTAGCAGGAGGTGTGATACAGAAGCCCCGTGCGTCAGCTCATCCATCACTGTCCGCGCTACCTGCAGCCATGATAATGGATCTAGCGGCAGCGGAGGGACGAGGAGCAAAGGTCCCCATTTACCCCTCTGCGGCCAAATCAGCTATCAATCTGGCGAGCGAGGCCATCGGGAGTGGCGGTCAGGTGACACGGCAATGACATATTGCTTTGTTCAGAGCCAACAAAGACATCCGTTACCCCAGCGCTCTAAACATCAAGGCCTCTCGCCGGTGACAGACAACTGCATCGCCACACTGTCACGTGTCATCAGCGGGTCTGACCTCTTCCCCACATATCAACACATCGCCTTGACATATCCGGACTGATTGACTACAGTCGATATCACTAAGGGGGGGGGTCTAGTAGACTATTAATTGGTTGTTTTGTTTTTTGGCAGCTAAGATTGCTTTATGGTTAGTTATTTATTCTATACTTATTTCAGGCTAAACGAGAAACTTGCACCGTCCTACTTCTCGCCTGTAGTCTCGCCTCACAAGCTGCTCCTGTGTCCGGACTTAATCTAATCAAACATCAGTAGTCGGGAAAGGTTCGATCAACACATTATGCAATAACAACACAATGTAATAAATGTCGTTGTGTTGTTAGTGGCAACAAATGGTCTTCAAAAGACAAGACAATCGTTTATAGCAATAACTTCTGGGACAATATATCGCCCAACAAAAGTCTCTAACGTGATTTTCTCACCTTTGCTGTGGTGATTATCTACACATCTATCCAAACAAGGAGCTAACGCTGAGTCATACCTGGTGACACAGTCTTGATGCGGATGGGATGGGGGCAGGAGTTGAGGACGCCCCGGACGTCTCCTAATGTCATCCCTAAGACCGGCGTTCCCCCGATCTCGAGGATGATATCGCCCACTGTGAGTCCGCCCCCTGGAGCCGACGTGACAAAGGGGAACTCTCCATAATCTGCTCCTCCGCCGATGGCGATCCCCAGCTCCCCCGACGAGCCGAGCAGGGGGACGAAGCTGTCCTGCACCTTGGAGCGCCAGTGCAGCTTCTTCACCGCTGTCTTAGACATGGCAAATGAACTGGAGAGGAAGGGAAGCAGGATTGGAGGGTGAGCAGAAGGTGTGAGACAGAAAAAAAGGTGTCAATTACATAGCAAGCAGGAAATGAAAAACCCTGTGACTTCAGGCAGAAGGCTGTTTCGTTCGTTAACCTTTGTCAGTTGTCAATGTCTACGGAGCTGCAGTGTTCAGAATTGGCAAAAAGAAGTCATGAATAATTCCAGATTAATAGATGTTTTCTCTGATATCCACGGCAGCCTGGAAGTCAGGAGCAACACATGAACTGTGTCTTTGTTTTATGCAAACACACAACGGCACAGAACATGGCTGCCCAATCAGAAGGAAAGAAATCCCCTCCACGCTGCAGGCTGACGTTATGTTTCCATGTAAACACACAACAGAGGAGTTAGTCCACATTCCTGCAGTCACATGGGAACATCTAGTTTGCGTTCGATGAAGGTACGGGTCATTGAATACACACACACGTTTCGACAGGTACGCTACGCTGATGCACAGTCCTGGAAAATATAGATTTTTATAGATTTTTCAGGACAAATTAATATTAATGTTTGCACACTGACAGACTCCTATATTCTGCTCACTGTGTTCTACTGTTTCCTGGGGAGCAGCTGTGTGTGTGTGTGTGTGTGTGTGTGTGTGTGTGTGTGTGTGTGTGTGTCTGTGTGTGTGTGTGTGTGTGTGTGAGTGTGTGTGGGCTGAGGATGTGGCTGACATTGTTTGAGTCGACAGTGTGACAGCTGTGATGTACGGAGAGCGCGGGCGATGCTCCTCTGACATTATCAGAGTACCGCTGTCACCTTGACACACGCTCAGGAGACACACGAGGTGGCCTAACAGAATCCCAAAGACAAACATGGAGATTATACTGAGAAAGCTCCTTATGAAAGGAATAGTTTGACATTTTGGGAAAGGTTATCGTTTGCTTTCTTGCCGTGAGTTGGATGAGAAGATCTGGGCCACCCTGACCACGACACTACTTCAGGAGCAACACAATCCTGAGTGTCTGAGAACTACGGTGGCCTTCAGGTAATGTAAAAAGGCAAAAGGCCCTCTCGAGAGCCAGAGTCTTGTTTCTTTCAGAGCTTTTGAGCCCGAGTGCCATCTAGTTCCATGATAGTGGAGAGAAGGCCGATGTCTCCACCACCAAAACAATGTAGACTGATAAACAAGGTTAGATTTTGGGGTGAGCTGTCCCTTTAAGAGCCAGTGTGTAGTATTTAGGGGGATCTATTAACATAAATGAAATATAACAATCATAACTATGTTTTAATTAGTGATGACATGTGATTAGTGATCAGAGTCCGCCATGTTGCACCGACACGGATACAAACTTCCTCAAATACAATACTCCTTATGGACAAGCCATTACACTTCGCCAAGATCCAATCCTCTTAAGGGAGTGTGTGACTGTGACGCCCCTCGGCTGGGGGGCATAACACGCCCTGGGCTTCCCTGAGTGCAACACCCAGCCCAGCCCCGGGGCTCCCCGGGTCGTCTGGTGCAGCCGGTCTAATGAGGCCGCTGTAGAGAGTGAGAGAAGGACAGCATGCAACTAATCCTTTCCACTTGACTGGCAGATCTGACAGGGATCCTCTTTACTGCTCAGCCAAAAAGAGGAGGTCCCTGGTGGCTTTTTATAGATTTTTCAGAGATGGATGAATGAAGAAGAGGAAGGCAGGAGAGCGATTAGAAGATTAAAAGCAGAAGTAGGCTGGGAATGAAATGTGAAAATAAATAAAGATGGATGTGTTTGTGTCCCACAGTCGGAGAGAAATGGGAGGAAAAGAGGGAAGTGCAGAGGTCAGATAGAGATGGAGAGGCGCAACACAGCCGGAGGTTGGCACCGGACTCCCTTGTTTGACCTTCAGCTCAGGCGACATGAGTCAGATTTTGGGAAACGGTTGAGCTGGTTCATCGAGAACCCAAAAACACACAACTCGCATTTCAGCCTTCGTTCAAAGCCAAGCGTCCGCCACTGTTGTTGCTGTTGTTGTTGTTGTTGTTGCTGTTGTTGTTGTTGTTGTGTTGTTTGAATAAAAAAAGTGCGGATATGCGGCATGTTCCAACCTGAAATTATCACTTCATCCTTGCCAAATAGTGCCCCCCAGTCCCTCTCTCTCCACCCCACGGTGAAACCTTCTGCAGCAACACTGTCGACCCGCTTCTCCGCCCACACAGTAACACAGTAACACAGCTTGCATTGAGCGTGTCATGAGGAGAAAATAAAAACAACAACTTTTCATAATCATAAACAACAAATTCGCTTGTGCATCAATCCTGAACATTACTTCTATCTGCCGTTCGCCTCTTCATGATTCATGAGTCTCAAGATTTCTCAGAATTCCTCAGAAGTTGTTTGGGGATGATTAAAATGCTAAAAATAAACTAATAGGACTGTGGTATTATCCTACTCTGTGTGTCGACATTACACGCAAGCAGGCAGCGTGTCGCCCGAGCTGTAGCTGTTGTCTTGACCTCCTGCGTCTGATGGGACTTTAATGAGCCGCAGTCTGTCAGGTCCGCTGAAGCCCGGCCTCGTCCCGCCGCAGACACGCCCTGACACCGCTCTGCTCCCCCTCTGCTGTTAGTGTTGCTGCTACAAACGGAGCCTCGCACACTCATCTCACCGCGTGCACTTAAAACACAGCGAGCAACGCGCCGCTGGTGACAAAAGGCATCTCGTCAAATGTTAAATGTTAATGTTAATTCTGGATTAATATGTAATCAGTGATTTGCAATGCATGCAATTGTAATGCGTTGTTACCTTGTGTTTAAGCACACTGGCACTGGACTCGCTTTGAGAACAATTCAAGCTGTCATACTGATCTTCTATATTTAAAACTGGCCCTCAAAATGACCTCTTCTTCACTCACTCGCATTGTTTCAGTTTAAAAGCAGTCCAGCTGTAGCAGCAGCTGTGTGAGGCTGCTGCACAGCACATGTTGTGAGTCAGCATGCTAATGATTAGCACGTTAGCATGCTAAGCTAACATGTGTTAAAACTGAATTTCCCCCAAGAGGGATTAATAAAGTGTATCGTCTTATTTTTGAATTATCAATAAAAAGAGAGGCTGATGGGAAACCTTTTTAAAGGTATTTGTCATGAACAAAAAGATTTGAATGTCGGAACCAAATCTGACCGTTTTCAGACTGTTCAGAGCAGCGCTGCCAACTCCTCAGGAATCATCGCCTAAATTGCATAATTGTCAATTTACATGACTGTAATGGACGCTGTAGGAGAGAAGAATAACGTCGTGGGAGACAAAATGTGTGTAAAAAACACCCTAGATATGTTTAGAACTACAAATTAACTTTCTTCTGTTGTTTTTGTTTATTTTGTCATTGAAACAGACAAAATAAAATCACAAAATAAAAAGTCAACACTGGTTCGGAGCTGCACTTACAAAACGTCGTACGCATTGTAATTCGTATAAATGCCATGAAATCATTGAGCATGTGATGCACGTAATCGTGAACCAGGAAGTATAGAGAGCGAAGACGTCTGTGTATGGAGCAGGTCGGGCTGGATGGGTGGGTCACCCAGTGTTTGTGTCCCGTGTGAAACCATTTATTTATTTATTTGTCGTGTAACTTCCGTGATTTAAGTAACGCCATTTCGCCATTTGACTCATTTGTCCCATAACTTCATCACCTCTGCAGTTATTTCATCCCAAACCAGAATCTCTTCCTGAACCTAACCAAGTCATTTCCCGTGAAGTTTATTCAGAAAAGACTGTTTGCATAGAATTGACACGTGTTGCTGGACATTCGTAGGAGAAGCCACGAAAAATGAGATATCTGCAAACCGTTGTGTAAGGATGAGGATGTTGACGTATTGCACTAACAGCTAAAGGACAACAGTAGGGTTCATTGTCTTTCGTGACAATAAATCAAACGATATTTCCGTCTCACAGTCGTGGACCGACCGACCGTAAGCATGGCTGAAAATATAATATATATCACTCCAGATGAGCCATATAGAGCAGACTATATAACTATTACATCTAGAGAAGGACACAATATACGGTTTGAAGGACACCTCGCCCTATAAAAAGAATGCTCTGTTGAGATTTCCGACCTTTAGGTCAGGAAAGAGCTGACCAACACAGATCTCGTTTCACTGACTTCCTCTCCATCTCTGCAGTCTTCAGGGTAATTTCAAACCACAGCAATCTGTCAATGGCAAAACAAACATCCTCTCGACTTCGAGGCTATTCTTAGGGGTTTTTATTTACTATTTGTTTAAATCATAAAGTAAATGCTCAAGGCCGTTATGTCTCGGAGTGTAGTATGAACAGCTGAGCCACACGCCACACATGAACTGCATGAAACGTGTGCTTGTATCGCGCAGAGATCCCCCGTTGTTCTTAGTTAATCAACCACAATAATTACAGACAAACTGTCATTTAAGCTTCATCTTAACACACTTAACATCCCAAGTGTTGCACAGTCATCACAATACCTTATGGTGCTAAGATTTCAGGTTATTAACCTCTTCCCAGTGAGTGTACAAACGCCCCCTGGCAGCTCATCGGCATGTGCGAAACATCTTTATTACCGGACGCATTAACCAAACAAGTTATTTCAGGTTGGCTCTTCAGGGTGATCATTTATTAAAGTTACACAGATGAGCTTTGCCACGGAGCTCAATAATTCAGAGTCAACTTGAAGCGACAAATCAAGGACATGAGGGAATAGCACTTGACATTGGCGTCCTGAAAGACCTTCTGGAAGAAAAAGGCAAAACACATCAATTAAGACGAGTGAATAATTGAATTGCTCCGACAAGGCAAAGAAGAAAACAACAACAACTTGTCTTGACAGATTTATCTGGGAGGGTGAAGTCCGAAACCTTGTAAACATCGAGTTTGTGGTGAGAAACTTTAATAAAGACAGTTTAGAATAACCTGAAACTTCCCAACAAAAAGCTGCATGCACACGGTGATAGAGGAGTGTATGAATAGAGGAGTGTATGAATAGAGGAGTGTATGAATAGAGGAGTGTATGTTGGGTTAGGGTTAGGTAAGTAGGGTTAGGTAAGTAAATGGGACGTTTTACAGTGGTATCAAATCGCTATTGGTGGAATTTCACTAGTATTCCAATTTAAAATTCAATCAGATGTTATTTATATAGCTCAATATGACAAATGTGTCTGTACAGCATACAGCACATCGGTCCTTAGACCCTCGCAGCAGACAACGAAACCCCCCCCCCCCCAAAAAAAAGGTAACAGATTAGTGACAGATCCGGGAGGAGGTCAAAGCTTCAAGGTGCAGCCAAAAATAATATTGTGGGTGTCAAGCAGGACTGGTATCAACATCTGTATTTGAAACTACTTAATATGTCAACAACAAGACGAATGCACGACTTTTCCTTCGTGCTACCAGCTCAACACCTATTCTACCCCCCCCCCCCCCCTCTGTATCTGCCATCAGTGGGGCTTTGTGGTGATGCAGTGACTGTCAGCTCTCGTGATTCTCCACATGTTCCTGATGTCTATCTCCACGCCGGCCCTCATCCCATCAAAGCCGTCTCTCAGCTGGCTATCGCTCTCTGACATAATCGGCTTTGACCACAGCCGAGTTGGTGAAACTTCTGCAAAGACGGGAAAACTTTTCACACAATCCGCTTTCTCCGTGCTCTGATTCAAACTCCCTGTGTGATTGTCTAACTCTGAATGTGCACGTGACTGAACAGCTTCTCTGCACACGAGCCACAGAGAGTCGGTCTGACCTGGCGGAGCCGCGCTCGCTCTGTTTCCGCTCTAAATGAGGTCTACCATAATGAAATTAGCCTGTTCATCTCGCTCAGCCAGAATGCTCTATGAATTTATGTAAGCGTATTTGGTATGCATGCTCATGGAAGTTCAAGACGAACTGCTGTCTTTCCTAAATGGGAATTTTGGAGAATATTGATGCACTGGCTTTGCATTTTGTCAGCTAGAATGTGAGCAGCATGCCGAACGGCTCCACGTCTCCCTGTGATTGATTTTGGTGAATAAACAGCTGCAGGGACTCGAGGTTCTCTATAAGTCTGCAGGACTGACGTTACATAAGAAAGTGATCACGTGCACTGCAGAGCGAAAAGGTCAACTTTAAGAGCAATCGTCAAAACACAGTGTGAATAATAGAAGAGCTGAAACTATTCGTTTGGCTAATTTCTCATTAGTTGATCTACGGAATATTAAGTAATCATTTGAATCGTTCATCAAGAAAAGAAAATAACTAATATTTGCTGCTCTGTATATTTAATCTGCTGATTATTATGTCAATGAATCCATTTCATTGTTAAGTCATGTCGTCACGTCTTTAAATGTCTCGTTTTTAATTCAAATCACACGACAAGCTGGAACCTGCAGCTGCATGTTGTACTTCACAATGACAGTTCATTGATGTTTTAAATAATTGCCGATTGTTTGACTAATGAACTAATTCCAGCTGTAAACTGAATATTCTTGTGTTATATTTCTGGCCTGTTCATCAGAGATTATCTTGAGCTCTCAGAACGTGTGATGGGCCGATGATAGGAAAACATATTATAAATAGACTTATAGACACAAAGCATTAAGCTAACCATTATATTTGTTATTGATGAATTTGTCGATATTGTTTTGAATAATCGGTTAATCTGGTAAATATCAGATTATGAAAGAAGATCCATTATGAATTGTTAAAACCCAACGTGACAACGATTATTTTCATAATCAATTAATCTGACGATTATTTTCTAGATTTATCGATTGTTCCATAAAATGTCAGAAAACAGTGAAAATTGTTCATCCCAGTTTCTCAAAGGGGGCAAAGAAGGAGTAACAGGACAGGGCCGGAGCAAGATCCCCCAGACCTCCTGCCTGGGGGATCTTGCTCCGGCCCTGTCCTGTTACTCCTTCTGCAGAGGGGGGGCGGGTTGTGAGCTGGGACAAAGGTTTTATCCGACCAGGAGACAGGGGAGGAGGTCGACAACCTCCTGTGGACGTCGGGGGTTAGGGTTAATATCCAGTATGGTTCCGCACGTCCGGTTGCCCTCCTGCCCGTCCTCTATGCCGGCTACGCCCGTGTGGAACCGTACTGGAGAGCGACCAGACATCCAGGGCTGCACAGGAGGTCGGCGACAAAGGAGGAGCACCCTCTGGAGGACGAAGGCCGAGGAAGGACCATGAACGAAGTCGGTGGAGTGCAGGGGGAAGCTGGTACCGCTGCAGCTCGGCAGGGGACACTGGAACAGGGGACTGCCGCAGCTCGGCAGGAGGCACTTAGTAGTTTGCATCTTATATCTAATCTTAACTTCATCAAATGTTCAAGCAATTCCACGAAAGATATCAAAAACAAAAATTGCATAATGAAAACCGCCCTGATGGAACGCTAAGCTCGTCTTCCCTGCGACCTGCAGAGAGGCACGCCGTCTATAATCTCCCTCCCATGGGTGGTGCTGGAGGTCAGACAAGTAAGGCATCTTAAATAACCGGTGACCTTAAATTCATCCGAACCAACAGACTGGTGGAGCAGCAGGCAGACGGAAAACGCACAAGAACGTTTTCGCAGCTCCGACTTCGACGTCTTATCTCACATCTGTGCCCTGACCTCTCCCGCCGAACATTTACACCAAACTGTGAAACAACGCGGGGTGCACTAAAGCTCCCTGATGCTCACTCACTTTCAAATCTAGGGCACGAGAGTGCTCAACACAAAACAGACAGCAGTGGCAGATTTAAAAATAAAAGATTAAATGCTTGTTGAAAAAACCCCACAAAATATCTCCCTGTGTGACACACGGCGCCGGCGTAACACACACACGCAAACAATTCTCTCTCAGTTTAAAAACTCGATACATAAAAAAGCTGATGAGACTGAAAAGTACATTCTCTGCACGCCATCAATAAATCCACAATCTATGTGTGACTTTGTGTTGACTACATAAAAAGGGATTTAGGGTGAGATTATAACAATGTTGAGCATCGAACACACACACACACACACACACACACACACCCACACACACACACACACACACACACACACACACTCACACACACACACACACACACTAGGGTTGGGGAAGAACAATGTATTTATGTAAGAACGGAGATTATTTTCTTTTAAGATTCTGAATCGATTCAAAACTTCCAAAAATAAATGTATTTTATGTTTTTTCTCCAGAAGCTCGATGCAGCTGTTACAGATGTGTGACAGTCGACACATCGAGTCAAAGTATGGTTGAAAAATCACACAAAATACCACTTTTACATCTTATTTTGTGCTCAATTTATGTTCTAAGTAAAAGGCAGCTACCCTAAGCCGACCTGTTTTATTTATGTAACAGGCAGAGTTTTTATTTCTGATCTAACTTGAAGTTGTTATTCTAAAAGCTTTTCAGTACATCAACTCTTATTGAACACGTACATGTAAACTGGTTTAAAGCCTTTTCCAGCTTTCATTTTACTTCTGCTTTCTTTCCAACACTAGCTAATAGTTAGTTTAGATCTGTGAACTTCTCAGGTCATGTGGCTGCGGACAAAGAAATACCAACATTTCACTAAAGCAGCCGAGAGAGATGGAGCATGAACTCCGGCCGACTACATACGTGCAACATTAAGTTGCATCGATCACTTTCAGAACTAGTTGTGTGTTCAGAAGGTTCAGTCTTTCCCCTGCCATTGTCTTTTTATATTCACAACTCACTTTTCACCTTGACAGGTGCTCTTTTATTAAATAAACTAAACACTTATGCTATTGATCTCATTTATGTGCATGTTTCAGTTTGTACTGTCTACTTTGCACGTTCACATTCTCTCCTTCGCTCTGTTTTGCGAAGGGCGGGGCTTCACACCTGACGCACACACACGTGCGCACACACCTACAGTCAGAGCGGAGGAGAGGGGAGAACTAAATAGAATCTGCGCACCACCCTTTGCCCTGTATTTGTGCATTACAGACATATTTTTCATTAAACAAATATATAACAGAAAGGGAGAGAGAGAAGAGGAGATAGAGAGATATAGAGATATAGAGAGAGAGAAGAAGGGATAAGATACAGGAGATAGAGATAGATATAGAGAGACAGGAGAGATATAGAGATCTAGAGATATAAAATGTATAGATACAGGATAGAGAAGAGATAGATTAGATTATATATATATATAGATAGAGAAGAAGAGAAGAGGAGAAGCGAGATCATATAGAGAAGATATATACAGTAGAGAATAGTATAATATATATATAGGATAATATATATAATAATGTATATATATCTAGTATAATATATATAGAGTATATATATATATGATATATAATATAAGGTATATATAACTAATGTATATAATATACAGATATATATATATAATATATAATATAAGGTATATTATATCTATTATATATATATATATATATATATATATATATATATATATATATATATATATATAATTTGGTGGCCCTCCTGCAGTAACTCTGAGGATCCTGACCCCCTGTTGAAGACCCCTGTACTAAAGCAAGAATAAATACCTTACAATGTTTATTTTTAGTTGTTTTAATAACTACTATTAAATATTATAATATATTGCTTTTATTTAGGATAATTATTCCAGAAAGTTTCCCCCTTTCTATCCTGCCCTTCGATATGCATTCGATGTGACCCCAAGAATCAAATTGAATCATGAGATACCGTAAGACACACACCCCTAACACACACACACCCCTAACACACACACACCTTTACGGTCTTATAACGTTACAGGGTGAAGGTCGAGGGGGGGGCACATCAGCGGGCATGTTGTGCACACACACTGTAACAACAGGTCATCTCACACTCTCCCTGCGATCAGAGATGAGCGCTCGTCAGGAAGACAGAGAGCTTTAATTAAACACAGCAGCTTCTCAACAATGACGGATAAGAGAGGCAGGACGGGGAAACGAGGGAAGAAAGAATAGAGTCGGTGGAGAAGAATAGAGTCAGTGGAAGAAGAATAGAGTCGGTGGAGAAAGAATAGAGTCTGTGGAGAAAGAATAGAGTCGGTGGAGAAAGAATAGAGTCGGTGGAGAAAGAATAGAGTCTGTGGAGAAAGAATAGAGTCTGTGGGAGAAAGAATAGAGTCAGTGGAGAAAGAATAGAGTCTGTGGAGAAAGAATAGAGTCGGTGGAGAAAGAATAGAGTCTGTTGGAGAAAGAATAGAGTCTGTGGAGACAGAATAGAGTCTGTGGAGAAAGAATAGAGTCTGTGGAGAAAGAATAGAGTCCTGTGGAGAAAGAATAGAGTCTGTGGAGAAAGAATAGAGTCGGTGGAGAAAGAATAGAGTCGGTGGAGAAAGAATAGAGTCTGTGGAGAAAGATGTGGAGAAAGAATAGAGTCTGGTGGAGAAAGAATAGAGTCGTGGAGAAGATAGAGTCTGTGGAGAAAGAATAGAGTCTGTGGAGAAAGAATAGAGTCGGTGGAGAAAGAATAGAGTCTGTGGAGAAAGAATAGAGTCGGTGGAGAAAGAATAGAGTCGGTGGAGAAAGAATAGAGTCTGTGGAGAAAGAATAGAGTCGGTGGAGAAAGAATAGAGTCTGTGGAGAAAGAATAGAGTCTGTGGAGACAGAATAGAGTCTGTGGAGAAAGAATAGAGTCTGTGGAGAAAGAATAGAGTCTGTGGAGAAAGAATAGAGTCTGTGGAGAAAGAATAGAGTCTGTGGAGAAAGAATAGAGTCTGTGGAGAAAGAATAGAGTCTGTGGAGAAAGAATAGAGTCTGTGGAGAAAGAATAGAGTCTGTGGAGAAAGAATAGAGTCTGTGGAGAAAGAATAGAGTCTGTGGAGAAAGAATAGAGTCTGTGGAGAAAGAATAGAGTCTGTGGAGAAAGAATAGAGTCTGTGGAGAAAGAATAGAGTCTGTGGAGAAGAATAGAGTCTGTGGAGAAAGAATAGAGTCTGTGGAGAAAGAATAGAGTCTGTGGAGAAAGAATAGAGTCTGTGGAGAAAGAATAGAGTCTGTGGAGAAAGAATAGAGTCTGTGGAGAAAGAATAGAGTCTGTGGAGAAAGAATAGAGTCTGTGGAGAAAGAATAGAGTCTGTGGAGAAAGAATAGAGTCTGTGGAGAAAGAATAGAGTCTGTGGAGAAAGAATAGAGTCTGTGGAGAAAGAATAGAGTCTGTGGAGAAAGAATAGAGTCTGTGGAGAAAGAATAGAGTCTGTGGAGAAAGAATAGAGTCTGTGGAGAAAGAATAGAGTCTGTGGAGAAAGAATAGAGTCTGTGGAGAAAGAATAGAGTCTGTGGAGAAAGAATAGAGTCTGTGGAGAAAGAATAGAGTCTGTGGAGAAAGAATAGAGTCTGTGGAGAAAGAATAG
Source organism: Cottoperca gobio (assembly GCF_900634415.1). Taxonomy (NCBI): domain Eukaryota; kingdom Metazoa; phylum Chordata; class Actinopteri; order Perciformes; family Bovichtidae; genus Cottoperca; species Cottoperca gobio. The sequence continues at coordinate 148,523 of NC_041361.1, forward strand.
AGTCTGTGGAGAAAGAATAGAGTCTGTGGAGAAAGAATAGAGTCTGTGGAGAAAGAATAGAGTCTGTGGAGAAAGAATAGAGTCTGTGGAGAAAGAATAGAGTCTGTGGAGAAAGAATAGAGTCTGTGGAGAAAGAATAGAGTCTGTGGAGAAAGAATAGAGTCTGTGGAGAAAGAATAGAGTCTGTGGAGAAAGAATAGAGTCTGTGGAGAAAGAATAGAGTCTGTGGAGAAAGAATAGAGTCTGTGGAGAAAGAATAGAGTCTGTGGAGAAAGAATAGAGTCTGTGGAGAAAGAATAGAGTCTGTGGAGACAGAATAGAGTCTGTGGAGAAAGAATAGAGTCTGTGGAGAAAGAATAGAGTCTGTGGAGAAAGAATAGAGTCTGTGGAGACAGAATAGAGTCTGTGGAGAAAGAATAGAGTCTGTGGAGAAAGAATAGAGTCTGTGGAGACAGAATAGAGTCTGTGGAGAAAGAATAGAGTCTGTGGAGAAAGAATAGAGTCTGTGGAGAAAGAATAGAGTCTGTGGAGAAAGAATAGAGTCTGTGGAGACAGAATAGAGTCTGTGGAGAAAGAATAGAGTCTGTGGAGACAGAATAGAGTCTGTGGCAGCTTTGAAGATAAATGAAATGGAACGTTTGAATCAACAGAGAGGAGGGAACCTTATGAAAGAATGTCTGAAACCATAATAACAAAATTAATTATTCATGAGGAAGTGGAGGGAGGTTCACTTCGCTGTAATGAGCATTTTTGTGAGGTCGCAGCTTTGTAACCTAAGCAGGCCTTCAAGTGTGTGTGTGTGTGTGTGTGTGTGTGTGTGTGTGTGTGAGATATACTGCTGATTCAGTAGGGATGGGTGAAGGTGACCCCCGCCTGCTCCTGCTGCCTGCCTGTCTCACCACCTGATATTGATCCCAGTTGTCCGACTCAGATGTGACTCAAGGATACACGGATTCATTGCCTTCTTGACATCTCAGATATGGCAGCGTGTAAACTATAACTCCACACACTATCATTGATTAGTTATTGATCTGCTTCCTCAGTCAGAGTCCAACCACTTACCAGCGGTTAATCCAATCCACATTGAATCTGGACGTACGGAGGAATGTTGTTGTTCATGGGAAAAAGCTTCTGTCTCGATATGTGTCATTTATCTCGGTAACGATACGGCACGTATTCAATGAATACATAACCACTTAGCCGATTAGTTTATTCTCCTGTGTGAGTTAAATACTTGAGAAATATAAATTATTTCCTCATTTTATTAAGAACGTAACAGTCTCAAGTTAAATTATAGATTATATGTCTCCGCCAACCAGTCAAGTTGTAGTTTACGTCCATGCCTGTCAAAATATTTCATCATTTTATCCTGTTAGACATTTATGTGAATAGTTCTGTCCAAAACCCAGGTGGACGTTTGTACCAACATTTGAAAAGATTCTCTCGAGGCGTTCCTGAGATTCCAGCGCGGAGGCATGACTGTTCACACACATGTACACACTGACCGTTCACACACATGCACACACTGACTGTTCACACACATGTACACACTGACTGTTCACACACATGCACACACTGAACTGTTCACACACATGCACACACTGACTGTTCACACACATGCACACACTGACCGTTCACACACATGCACACACTGACTGTTCACACACATGCACACACTGACTGTTCACACACATGCACACACTGACCGTTCACACACATGCACACAAACACACAGTGATCAGATCAAGACAATAGTTTGAGCAGTGTTTCTGAGTTAGTATGTGCTCGTTGTTATCAATCATGTATCACGATATCTCGATATACGATTCCATCACAACACGATTCCATTGAATTAGCTGTGTGTGCGTGTGTGTGTGTGTGTTGTTGAAATTGCAGACCAGACTCCACATGAGCTGCTGAGAACTAAGAATAGAGCGAGCTACAACTGCAGAATCCAAATGCAGTGGCTGGGAGCAAAGGTTTGGACCACAGATGGGAGCCTGCGTAGCCCTGCCCTGTCAAGGGTAAACTGCCTTACACACACACACACACACACACACACACACACACACACAGATGCACACTTTGTTTTCACCACACCTTAAAACAGCAGCATTAATATGCATGATGCCGAAGGACACAGGAGGTACATAATTAGGCAATCAACAACTCCCAGATGACATGCATTACTACGACAGGAGGCGAGATGCTCCTCACTTCATCCTCCCCTCTGGTGAGCAGTGAGAGCGGAGTCATGCTCGTACGCCGACATGCATTTCCACTTACTGCCGGCTCAAACTTGGGCTGAGAAGTGGAATGATAGGAGGACACATGAATGCAGTGTGACACATAAAAAGGTTTTAGTGCAAAAGCAGGTGCTGTGCAGAGGAAGAGCAAACAGTGTGAGGACCGGAGCAGCGTCACACAACATGTCTTCCTTACAATGAATGATTCATTATAACAGCATTAACCTTGACTGCTCTCCAAATCCACAGCGATGCACACTGTTCAGTCAGGGTCAAACATCCACGACTTGAAAACAAGCTCCGTGTATCGAGCTGGGACACACCCTAAACAAACAGCAACACACACACACACACACACACACATAGCTGCAAGGCATGCTACACACATGCTTGCACACACACTTGACCGTGAACTACAGAGAACGTTTTTTGCTAGTCAGTGTATTTCTCATGGCAAAGTGAGCGCAGGTGCATTAAACATGGCTTGTGTTTGCAATTTCTGCAGCTGGAGATTGAAAAAGTAAACAATAAATAAGGTCTCAACTAACTTTTCTAACGTAGGATGATGATTTCACACACAAGGGCGGCAAATAACTAATATTTTCATTATTGATTAATCCGACGACTATTTTCTGGATTAATCAGTGAGTCGTTGGGTCTATAGAACTGTCAGAAAATATGTCCATTCAAGTTTCTCAAAGTCCAAGATGATGTCTTTAAATATCTTGCTTGTCACTCCAAAATCCAAATATATTCACTTTAGTATGAAATAAACCAGCAAATCTCCATATTTCAGTCTGAAACAGCATTTTCTGACATTTTTGCAAGAAGAATGACTTATTTTTACAACTAATCATCAAAATATCTGGTAATTACTTTTGTGTTGATCGACTAGCCTATTAGTTGCAGCTCTAACACACACACACACACACACACACACACACACACACACACACACACACACACACACACATGTACACACACACACCTGCTCTTAAAGGAGGTAGAAGTTCATGTACAAATGACTCTTATCCAGATAAGATCTGCCTCCATCATCACAAACCCACTCTGTCTGTCTCTCATATACACACACTGACTAGTTTACATGCACACACACACTCTCACACTCTCACACACACTTGGGTTACACACAACAGATTCTCATGTTTCTCATATTTAGGGAAAACAGTACTGACCTGCCTTGGCGCTGACACACACACATTCTTTTCAAGCAGTTCAGCCTTTCAAAGAGGATCCGTTTGAACGCGTCTATATACATCGACCCGACTGAGGTTAAATAATAAGACTTCAATAAATGTTGTTTAAATAGCAGCAGCAGCAGCAGCCTGTGTGTGTGTGTGTGTGTGGTTTAAAAAAGATATCAGTGTGAATGCAGGGATGAGTGCACCGTATCCCAGAGAAAGTCAGAGGCGATGTGCACGGCTGACGGGATGTTTGGATAGTGATGCTCTGAGAGCCGCGGTGATGTTGTAGAGAGAGAGAGGAGAGAGAGAGAGGGAATAATACTCACATGCACACACACATAGGCTGCACACACACACACACACACACACACACACACACACACACACACACACACACACATAGGCTACACACACTATCTGGCAAATCTGACAGCGGCCGCTTATAAATTGAGCAGCTGCTGCACTGCTACAGGCAACAGCACGTGCAGGATGGAGACATGTCATGGTGAAAACATGTCACTGTAACTTGTGAGGAGTGTGAAGCCTAGTGAACAATAAGTGCTGGACTTTGACTTGACTGAGAAGAATCTCTTACCTTCATGATCGCTTACTCCTCGTCAAATCCGTCCTTGTAGTGTTCGTCGGGCAGATCGTGCAGGTGCATTCATCACGTATACATGTTGTATTACAGCAATTAAGAAAAGCGTCGCTGCTCTCCGTGATTTCACCGGAGAGTCGGTGTCACTGATGGTGCCTGCAGGGCGCGGAGCGTCAATCCCTCAGATTACATGAGAGACATGCTGTGATGTCCTGTGGGAAAGTGTGCTCAGGTTAAAGATCCGGCTCCCCAAAGAAAAGGCGCTTTAGAAGCAAAGAAACACTGATGAAATGCAAATGAGTAGGTGATCTCGGGAAGTTACGGAGCACAGAGGGGAGGGAATGAAAAGAGTTCAAAGTCCCGCCCCTTATTATTCCCACTGTGTACCTGCAACAGCACCACTTCACATTTACGAGTTAGAACCAGGATGTAAGGCATGTCAACAGATCGGGAGCTTTTACAATCTAATTTGCAGTTATGGCGAGTCCCACTTGGTCACAGTAACACTTCTTAAGTTTATAAAGCTGCACGTGTTATTATTATTTTAGGTTTTGGTCCTATGGTAGACATAACCCATTCGAGCCTGAATAAACCAATATTTCATACTGTTCAAAAACAGAATTAGAAATTATTTTAGAAATATATTGACAACAAATGCAAAATGATAACAAAATGAAAATATTATGTTGTTATACATGTAAGAAATTCAAGAAAATGTAAATGTACTGGATATTATCAAGGACACGCATATATCATTTTTCTTTAATTTGTAATGACTAGTGCAGTGCCCACGCGGGATGTGCTCGTGCCGTGTTGGGTTTTGAAGTGAGTCTATGTCAGGAATGTATTAGGTCTACGCACGCGTTTAAGGTATCAAGGATAAGAAATATCTGTTTAGGTTTTTTAATGGATGAGCAACGTTGGAAAGACACATAATGGTGAGGGTGTGTTGTGGTCGTTTTTTTAATTTAAAACAAAACTCTTGGATTAAATCAAGAAACACATTCTGTTAATAACAATTCTGTCAGTGTCACCTTGTGATGTTTGTGTTTTGGTGAAACAGCGCCCCCACTGGTGCATCGGTAACCGCTCAGGCAGAGAGTGGTACTGCAGCACGGGAGACTGCGAGAGGCTTTCAAATCAAAATGAAAATAAATTCAGAAGTGCTGTGAGAAGTTGATGAGGGAACATATGCTTAAATCAGGAGGACACCACAGGAACTGAAGTGCTGTGTTGTGTGGAAGTGGACAGCTCTTCCCTTCTGTTCATTTCAGAAGAGTAGAAGAGAAGAATGGTGAATATCTGGATATGATCAAAATAACACTGTGATGTAATGTGTTTGCCGAATTACATGAGATGTTCAGATATTCAGAAAAAGATGGTGAATTGTATCGGTACATTTAGTCTGTAATGTATGCTTTCCCCCTGATGGCCCACCTGTACCGAAACGGTACGGATAAACCACACACACACACACACACACACACACACACACACACACACACACACACACACACACACACACACACACACACACTGTAATTATAGTATGATATACAAACTCTTGTATTTTTCCTCTTCTCTTGTGTATTGCAAAGTGTTGTATTTAGCTATTTTATATATAATAATATAATAAAGTTTTTTCCCACATGTTTTACTTCGTTTACCTTGTTTTAACATGTTTCTATCTCTCTCTATCTATCTATCTCTCTATCTATCTATGAGTCGTTGTACCTTTAATTCTGATGCATGACGGGAATTGTAGTACCTTGCAAAGACGGGCACAAAACAAGTATGACAAGTATAGCGAAATAAAACTACAACTACCAGAGGACCTCTCATCTACTTTCCTTTGGTTACAAACAATAATGGCGTCGCAAGGGGAAGATGTTCCTGAGGACCAAGTGGAGAGAAAACCCGCGCCGCTGTCGTTTGGTTTTACTAAAACAGTTAGCAAATTCAAACCTGCGACTGTCGACGGTGTGATCAAGAAAGATGACAGAGATTTCTTGACCGGAATTGACGGAAAAGAATTACAAAGGTATCGTTAGGCTTCGTATGCTAATGCTAACATATAACATAATGATATAACGTCAGGATAGCATTAGCGTAATGTTTGCTTTTAATACTTCTTGATTCCGGTATAGCTAAGCTAGTTAGCAATTAAATGAGTATACGTTGTTAGCATGTGTGAAGTAAGTGTATACATTAATTAGCCACATGAAGTAGCTAATTGCTGTTTTAAAGAGGCCCTTCCTGCTAGCTTGCTAACTTCACTCTGTCCTGCAGTACAAAACCATCTGACAAGCCCAAAGAGCTCATCATCCCTCTGATCCAGAAGAACCGCTGGCACAGGCCGGACCGAGCCGCTCCGAGCGAGCCCAGTGTGGTCAGTGGGGGCAAAACACAAGAAGCCCCCCCAGAAAACGACTCTGTGGAGTCTCAGGCTGTCAAAGAACTCATCGAAGGTGATGCATTCAGAAGATCTGCTTCATTGTGTGCATGTGTGTTGGAAAGGCTGGTGTCATAACATCATCATAAGAATATAAAATAACATATTGTGTATTTACTGGCTCTGTAACGTCTACCTGAAGGTAATGGTTTGTATGTATTATATTGAGTCCAGTAGAATAGAATAGAAAAAGTAGAATTAACTCGACTGGTGATATCAATTGTGAAGTGCACATTGTCATTAAACATATCCACAACCAGACGCATGAAAACATATGTGCTGTTGCCGTACATAACACATCGACAGTTGTTAATCTCTTAAAACAAAACGACAACAAAAAACTTTGTCTCTTACTGACTCGTCAAAGGAAAGGCTTGGCAGCCTGCATCCTGTGTGTACAGGCGGTCTTATCTCTCGCTGTCTCAGCTGAAGATAACAATATTTATAGCTAAAAGTGGAGAAATGTGTAGCTCAATGGAGACGTACATACGGTTTGTCCAAAATGTACTTGAGTAAAAAGTATGTAAACATCTACTCCTTACAAGTACAATTTATTAAAGAAATTACATGTAATGGAGTAAATGCAACACGTTGAAACCCTGTGTCTCATACAAAGTCTCCTACTTCCTGCTCGCAGACTCCCGGAGGCAGCTGGAGCAGTGGCAGAATGGCTCTCAGTCAGACAGCAACCTGAACCTCGCCATCCCCCTGCTGATGCAAAACAAAGTACCTGACGGCTTTGAGGATGGAGACCATGTGAAGGTGGATCTACGGCCTGAATCTGTAAGTATGGACACCAGAGACACTCTAATCTGTGAGCTTCTTGCTGTACTTGCAGTATAAAACATTTTGTAATTGTGACATCACATCAGGATATTTTTGGTGAGCTAGAGTCAAGTCATAGAAAGTAAAGCTAAACATGAGAGCAAAGTAAAAAGGCTCCGGAGATTTGAATAATTTAAGGTTTTAACTGAAAATCTGGAAGGTTAAATTAATTTAATGATGAGAACATGATCATAAGTTTTAAGCCTAAAGACACGGTTCTGTGCTAACGTAACACTCGTGCACATACGCACACCTGGGAGTGTCCTTGATGCTTTTCTTTCAGTCAGCTTTCTGTTTGATGCCTTGCTCAAGGCTCAAGGCTCAAGGCTCAAGGCCGTCTGTGTAGTTGTTTGAGGAGGAAATGGCTCTCGGGCTCTTAGTTAATTGCTCATTTCTTTAACTGTTATCAGATGTGAAGATCACAGTATAATCCGCTTGAGAAGCATTTCAGTGAACATAAAGCTCCTGACGATACAGAATGTTTTTGGCTACTTTGACTTGAAATCTGAGTGTGTGAAAGTGCTGACGGTCAACAGAGTAGAATAACACCCCTGTGTGCATGCACTGTGGTGCGCATGCGTACGGGTGCGGATGACTTTGTCAGTCCAGTAAGACTTCGGTGGCAGACAGATGTCAACATTCCCCCCAGAGACATGCAGCCGACCAATCAGTCTTTTCTTTCCATCAAGAGTCCTCGCACGCGTCGTCACTGTCATCCCGTATCTGCCGTCTATCACTGCAGATGGGACTGTCAGAACATGAGTGTCAGGGGAAAGTTGCTCTCTGTGGCCCCGAGCTCATTTTAATGCAGCCTGCTCTGTGCGAGAGTGAACTCCCAGCTTCCCTCGGAGGAAAGCCTTCTGCGGAGACGAGCAGGGCCGTCGCTGGGCTGCTGTAGCCCGGGCTGAATCTGACAGCCGGGAGCCAAAAGGCTGAGTAAGCCCGGCATCACAAACTGCTTCTGTCAGTCAGTCTTCACTCCAGAACTACACCAGCGCCTCATTTAGCCCCGATACACACGCAGACTGTTGGGTCTGTATTCCTCTGGTTGTTTCAGAATCTATGTACGGTAAAAGATAATCTGGGTTTCTTTATACATATAATATTTAATATATAATATTAGAAACGGTTTTACTGCTTATTCTTCTCCGCACTATCGAAAAGAGTTTAAAGTGTTAATGTTTACAGTCATTCTCTGCTACTGGCCAAGAAAATAAAAGTATCTTTATTTATCTATTAATACAAATCTAAAATGTTATGCCCTTAAATCTTTCCCCGTGGTGTTGAAAGTTGTATATGGATATTCATGAAGGTGTCAGTGAGAGAGTCCCGTATTGAAACACTGATATCTGTTTATGTTTGTCAGTCGACAGAGGCAGATTATGACACTGTTCCTGTTGAGGCGTATGGAATCGCGATGCTTAAAGGGATGGGCTGGAACAAAGAGGAAGGCATCGGACGCACCTTTAAACAGTAAGTAACAAATGCACCGCTTGCTTTAGCGATTCACCGTCATGCTGCACTTCACCGATTCACCGTCATGCTGCACTTCACCACTGGGGTGTTCAAATTCCACATCAAACAATTGATCATTCGAGCAAAAATCAAATAATTGGTAACAATTTTAATACTTGATTAATTGCTTTCATCCTTTAATCAAGCAAATATATTATATTCTTATAAATATATTATATTCTTATAAATATATTATATTCTTATAAATATATTATATTGTAGTCTTATAAATATATTGTATTCTTATAAATATATTGTAGTCTTATAAATATATTGTATTCTTATAAATATATTGTAGTCTTATAAATATATTGTATTCTTATAAATATATTGTAGTCTTATAAATATATTGTATTCTTATAAATATATTGTATTCTTATAAATATATTGTATTCTTATAAATATATTGTATTCTTATAAATATATTGTAGTCTTATAAATATATTGTAGTCTTATAAATATATTGTATTCTTATAAATATATTGTAGTCTTATAAATATATTGTATTCTTATAAATATATTGTAGTCTTATAAATATATTGTAGTCTTATAAATATATTGTATTCTTATAAATATATTGTAGTCTTATAAATATATTGTATTCTTATAAATATATTGTAGTCTTATAAATATATTGTAGTCTTATAAATATATTGTATTCTTATAAATAAATATATTGTAGTCTTATAAATATATTGTATTCTTTAGTTCCAGCTGCTCAAATGTGAGGATCTTCTCAGTTTTACATCTTTTTTTGAAGACGTCAACAATCAGTTGTAATCGATTTAATATTTTTGTTTTGGAGTTTGAAGAGATTTCATGTTATTTATTCTGATCTAGACATTAAATGTTATTCCACTGTGAATATTAATTATTAATTAAAACTAGTGAAATCTGAATGTTTTTGCACATAAACCTGCAATAATGTTATAGACATTTCAACGTCAGTAGTCATTTGGCCTATTTGCCTAATTGTGTTTGTAAAGCTGTGTGCACCTCCAGCCTGCGGGACGTCCTGCACATGTCCATCTCTTGGTTTGTGGATTGATTCTGTGTCCTGTCTTCAGGCACGTGAAGCCCATTGAAAACCAGATCCGTCCCAAAGGTCTGGGTCTGGGAGCCGATCGTTCAGCCATAAAGGACCTGGAGCCCAGCAGACACAAGCGTCCCCCCAAGCCCGGCGAGGAGCGAGAGAAGGAGGAGGAGCTGGTGATGGGTGCAGGCGGCTGCGTGCTGGTGGAGTCGGGGGCGCATAAAGAGCTGTACGGAAAGGTAGAGTTGATCTGAAATGTGCTTTTATATTTAACCCCTGAAACAGCGACAACTTCCTGTTTTATTTCCACGTGGGGTTTTCTCTGAACAACTCCGTCCTGCGCTGCAGATTGAAGGCGTTGATGCCGACAACGCTCGAGTTGTGGTGAAGCTGGCTATCGGCGGCAGGTCTGCGACGATCAGCCAGTACGCTATTAAACTGGTTGGAAGAAAGGAATACGACAAAAACTGCAAAGACCTCAGTAAGTTTGAACAAACGAAATCTAAAAAGGTCACGTTGATGGAAACTGATCTGGATGCTGGTGGACTTGATTTTCTGTTCGCTGATCAGATCATATTTCTCTCCGTCTTTGTAACATTTAGAGCTCATCACATAGCAAAATTCATCATTTCGGATTTTTTTCTAACGTGTAAACAAGTTGTATGTAATGTCCGTAGCAATTTGATAAAGTTTTATTCAACAGAAATGACTAGTGATGAACTTTAGGTTTAGGAACAAATCTGAAGCCGCCTGCTCGTTGTAGAAACAGAACTCTGCAACACCTTCCAGAATCAGTCAATCGTATAACTTTATGTCCAATAATTCACTTCTCAGATATCAACGTCTGAGAACTCTTCTTTGTTGGTAAATTTAATATTTATTAGTCAAAACAAACCACTTTGCTTTGGGAAACTATGATGACGTTTTATAGAACAAACAATAACAGTAATAAGAGATTAGAGAATATAAACATGTGTCTGTTCGGGTTGTTCCTGCTCACAGCTCGCCTCAGTCGAGCCCACAAAGACAAGGAGCGAGAGAAGGAGCGAGAGCGAGAGAAGGAGCAACAGAGACGGGACGAGAAAGAGAGCCGCAGTAATGGTGACGAAGTCAAACACAAGTCTTCAGAACGAGATGGAGGCAAAGACGAGAGGAAGAGGAAACACAGAGAATCAAGTCAAGACAGGTACACTGACGCGCACGTCGCGTCGCCACACTGACGCGCGCGTCGCCACACTGCAACACTTCTCATTGGTTATTCACTTGTCAGGTTTTCTTTACGTTAACGTGTGTATTTGTTTTTCTTCTCGCCGCAGAGACAAGCCTCCAGTGAAGGAGGCCAGGAGACCCCCGGCCCCCCCGTCCTGGCTCCAGAGAGACTTGAAAGTTCGCTTCATAGACAAATCTTTCAAAGGGGGAAAGTACTACAACTCAAAGGTCCAGCTTCTGTTCGTTACGTGTCCGTTACGTCTCCACGTGTTTCACTGGATATTTGTGTTTGATTATTTTTGATAATTACATTTCATCACAGAAAAGCTTTGAAATGTTGTAACTTATTTTATTTAATGTCTTTGTTTCGTTTCATGTTTAACATTTTTGGACACCCTTGAGTACAATATTGCATCATATAATTAACTCAGTGTTTATATAAATATAAATAGGTCATGACCGAAAGAACGAGATCACGGGTACAAGCGGCCGAAATGTGTTTTCCTCAGACGGGTGGCGTCTCCCTTAGAGAGAGGGTGAGAAGCTCAGCCATCAGGAGAGACTCGGAGTAGAGCCGCTGCTGCTTTACGTTGAAAGGAGCCAGTTGAGGTGGTTCATCTAGTAAGGAGCCACCTGGGCGCCTCCCTAGGGAGGTGTTCCAGGCACGTCCAGCTGGGAGGAGACCCCGGGGAAGACCCAGGACTCGGTGCAGAGATTATATCTCCTCACTGGGAACGCCTCAGGATCCCCCAGTCGGAGCTGGAGGATGTGGCCCAGAGAAGGGAAGTTTGGGGTTCCTTACTGGAGCTGCTGCCCCCGCGACCCGATGGATGGTTTTCTATCAAAGCTTTAAAGATGTTTTGTTTCCTTCTAGATGCGAGTGGAAGACGTCCTCTCACCGCTCACCTGTGTGTGCAGAACTGAGGAGGGAAGACTGTTAGACGGTGAGTGTGAGTGTATGAGTGAGTGTGTGTGTGAGTGTGTGTGTGTGTGTGAGTGAGTGGCCTAACGATCGTGTTCTGATACAGATGTATGAGTGATGATATATGTAATGTCTGCTGAAGAGGTAACCATGGTGTGTCTTCTCTCGGTGGCAGATGTGAAGCAGGACATGCTGGAGACAATAATCCCAAAGCGCGACTCCGATGCTGTAATGGTCGTACTGGGCGAGCACCGAGGACAGGTGAGCCGCGGAGCAGCTTTCATGTCACACGTGTGCACGAGTTGTGTCCCGTCACTAACCGCAGCGCGTGCGTTGGTTTGTTCAGGTGGGACGTATTCTCCAGCGGGACAAGAACAAGTGCAGAGCGATGGTCCAGCTGGAGCGGCACGAGGAGCAGGTGTTCACTCTGGATTATGACATCATCTGTCACTACGTAGGAGACACAGACCAGTGACTCGGACGCTCCCTGATCTTTATCATCCCATCGCAAATGTTTGTCATACTCAGAAAATAATGAATTTTAAAACACTGCAATTTTGTAATAAAACATTGTCAAGAAGTTTTATTTGTACAGATGTTATTACAACCCATAAAGAATAGTTCACAGTAATCTTTAACTTTATTAGCAAAACGAAGGTCAATCCTGAGCTCATATAAAAACATATTTACAACGGTTCTACATTTAGGAGTATAATCGCACGGGTGGTGTGAAAGCCCCGCACGTGTCTTCAGAGAAGTGACAACAAAAGGGAAGACCAACTGCACAGCGAGACATTTGTTCTCCCGGCGCTCCGCTCATTCTTTGGGTATCTGGTTTGCTGCGTTAGCTCGAAGCACGGCTCCTGGACTCGGGTACGGCCGCTGCTGGAACAGAGGACCCGCCGCCGTGGTGTCTGCACCCGTCTTTGCTTCATTGCGCTTGGGCAGGCCAGTCGACCACGTGCCCCTGTGAAGATAAATAGTTTGGGTTTTGTATGAGGTGGTTCTCCAGAGTCTGTTACCTACAGGAGTGCAGGAAGGTGACGTACGGCTGTGGACGTATCTGACTCCTAAAGGTGTCTCTTAACACCCACCACACTCCATTGACAGAAAACCCTTTCTGCAAGATCATGCAGGCGAAAATATTCTAATTATAGCGTACACTTAAACAGATTTCTTGGGCGTCTAAAATACATTTTGCCGCCCCCGTCCACAGCAGGACATCTCTTAGCTTCCTCCGAACTGCATCTCCTGTAGGTTACACTCAGACGATGCGTCTTCTGTGGCGCTGGAGGAGCTTTGTCTGTTAAACAGAGCTGTGGGATTTAATTATGTTTACCAGGCAGGGAGGATCTAATCAAGATGCATTGTGGGTATTGTAGGTGTTTCGGCCTCTAATGCTTTTACGTTATGGAAGTGCAGTAACACATTTGTGGGGTTCCAGCGCTGGTTTGATGACATGGCTGTAACTATGATCACATCATACTGTACCTTGGGGCGTCAGAATAAGCACTTGGATCCATGGGGTCCATCTCATCATCTTTCCTCCCTATAAAAAGGATTAAATATATATGTAACATCCATTCATGTAAAAGAAATCCTCCGTTTGAAAGTGTTTGTTGTACGATACAGATGTAAACGTTACCTCTTTTGTTCTTGCTGTACGGTGCCGCGTCCTCTCTCCTCGGCTTCCTTCTGTCTCTGTCCCTCGCTTCGTCCCTCTCTCGCTCCCGCTCTTTTTCTCTTTCCCGCTCTCTGTCTATCTTCTCAAACGGCCTCTCGACTCTCTCAACTCTCTCAACTCTCTCCTCCCCTCCCTCCGCTGAACAATAAAGACAAGAGTCACAAAAGAAACCAAAACTGCATTCTGAGATTATTTGCCATTTGGTGTGTTGAGGAAATGTTTAAAGCGCCGCACCTCTCATCTTCTTGGCAGATTTTGTCACCACTGTCGTCGGGTCATTTGGGGACAACCAGGCCACCAAGTCTGATTCCACATTCCAGTAATAAGGAAGACCGCTGAGGATGGAAGGAACACGTTTAATCATCTGTGATGAACTGTATATTCTGTCCCAAGCGCTCATGAGTCTAATGGCAGATTCTTTAAGGTACGGCAGCCTTTAATACTTCGTTAACCAATAGTCCCCGAGATAAATGCATTTAATTAACTTAACTAAATCCGGTGCGTCAGCGTCAGAATGAGGTTTATGTTCCTGTGTTTTAATCTCAGTTTTATAAACATGTGAGCAACAAACTAATGAGATATTACGGGACTTAAGGTGTTTAAGTGTACGTACCAGGCAGGGTCGAACACTTTGTACCAGTTCGGAGGCAGATTCTCCACCCTGGTGGCTTCATAATCTACGTTGTTGTCATCGTAATCTTCAGCAATAATCTCCTCATCTCCCTCTGGAGGAGAGAAGAAAGGTTACATGACACGTGAAAGACTAAATTAAAAAACAAAAGGTAAACTGTTTTCTGATACCTTGGTCTGACGGTTTAACGATCCCTCTCTTGGCCAGGCGGGCCAGCAGCGCTGCAGGTAGAGGCATCCTGCAACAGAGACGAGGGAGGATTAGTGATGATGATGATGATGCAAACCTTCATCCCTGACTTCAGCAGCTGCAACACACAGACGATGGCCTCTGTCCAAAAAGATTATACCCTCTCATCGAAATATAATGAAATCGATAGCAGAGCTTTATTGTAACTTATTTTCCAGTTTAACAATTGAATGACGTTCTCAGATACGTTTCTTCCTCCCTGTACCCGTCTTACCCTCGTCTTTTATTTCTGTAGAATGATTTTTTACCATATGTTAACCAGCATGCTTTTTTTTTGGCAATTCTGACCCACATCTGTGCAGCAGATATATGAGCAAAAGGGTCAAAGTTCAAGGTACAATGTTAGGATGAAGCAGTTTGTCCTAACTTCATGCAACAGTACATACACAAAAGGAAAACATAAGGACACAGTGTGTAGATAATGCACTACTAACACATGTCCTGTAGATCTCAGGAGCTCGCACAGGACACTGACCGAGACTCCTGACAGTTTAGTAAGATTTGGACATTGTGTGTGTGCATGAACAGGAATGCAGCCAGGTGAAGGGAGTCCAGCAGCCATGTTGCTGTGTGTTACTGTGTGTTACTGTGTGTTACTGTGTGTTGCTGTGTGTTGCTGTGTGTTGCTGTGTGTTACTGTGTGTTGCTGTGTGTTACTGTGTGTTGCTGTGTGTTACTGTGTGTTACTGTGTGTTGCTGTGTGTTGCTGTGTGTTGCTGTGTGTTGCTGTGTGTTACTGTGTGTTGCTGTGTGTTGCTGTGTGTTACTGTGTGTTGCTGTGTGTTGCTGTGTGTTACTGTGTGTTGCTGTGTGTTACTGTGTGTTACTGTGTGTTGCTGTGTGTTGCTGTGTGTTACTGTGTGTTACTGTGTGTTGCTGTGTGTTACTGTGTGTTACTGTGTGTTGCTGTGTGTTACTGTGTGTTGCTGTGTGTTACTCCTGGATGAAGAACACACTTGTAGTTTCAGTCGGTCATTCTGCCTGCGAGCCTCCTGGTGAAACGTTAGCTTGTTTAGCTAGGCTACTTCTAGCTACTCACGTTTGGACAACGTCTTATTTATAAATAAAGAACACATTCTGCATTTAGAAATAAATCGCTTTGTGCTCGATATAACATTTAATTCAATAAAACAACTGCACCGCCCGCTCAGTGAGTCCAGAGGCAGCACCGGGGGGATAAAAGCAACGCTTCGTAAACACCTCCAAAACTACACAGACAGAAAAAGATATTATATATTATAAAGAGAACTTAACTAATGAATCCAACATTACCTTTATCTAAATGAAAATCGCCGAGCTGGTCTTCGAGGAGACTTCCCACAACAGCACACGTCGCGCACAATGATGACGTCGCACCGTTGTTCCCCTGACGACAACAAAGATGGAGGAATATGCCCGTGAACCCTGGTGAGATTAGTTTCACTGAATTGTTTTCATTTCCCTGTCGTTGTTTCTTCAACAGTGTTGACCTCCGACATGGTTTTGACTTTTTAATTGTCATGTTGACGTCACTGTCGGAGTGAGCGCGAGGCTCCGTGTGTTAGCATGTTAGCATGTTAGCTCAGGGTGAACAGATCAAGCTTCTCAGGTGTTTTAAAGTGACAGCTTTAGGTAAATACAGCCTGAAATAAAGCACTAATATTACACTATTGTTAGAAATCCTGTATTATTGATGCATTAAAGTGTTTACTGTCAGTGTTTTACTATATGTGATGTTTCTGGATCAATATCACTTCTGTGTGCATTTTACTGCTGTAGATGTTTAAGGTTGTGCTCATTATACAGCAATGTATCATATTCTATAAGATAAAGATAAAGAGTAAAATGTATTCTACTTCTATCCCTCACAATGAAGTAGGCTGTACAATAAGATAAGATACAAATACATGTTCCTGTTACATTAATGTGTGTTACATGTTCCTGTTACATTAATGTGTGTGTTACATGTTCCTGTTACATTAATGTGTGTTACATGTTCCTGTTACATTAATGTGTGTGTTACATGTTCCTGTTACATTAATGTGTGTGTTACATGTTCCTGTTACATTAATGTGTGTTACATGTTCCTGTTACATTAATGTGTGTGTTACATGTTCCTGTTACATTAATGTGTGCTACATGTTCCTGTTACATTAATGTGTGTGTTACATGTTCCTGCTGCATTAATGTGTGTGTTACATGTTCCTGTTACATTAATGTGTGTGTTACATGTTCCTGTTACATTAATGTGTGTTACATGTTCCTGTTACATTAATGTGTGTGTTACATGTTCCTGTTACATTAATGTGTGTGTTACATGTTCCTGTTACATTAATGTGTGTTACATGTTCCTGTTACATTAATGTGTGCGTTACATGTTCCTGTTACATTAATGTGTGTGTTACATGTTCCTGTTACATTAATGTGTGTGTTACATGTTCCTGTTACATTAATGTGTGTTACATGTTCCTGTTACATTAATGTGTGTGTTACATGTTCCTGTTACATTAATGTGTGTGTTACATGTTCCTGTTACATTAATGTGTGTGTTACATGTTCCTGTTACATTAATGTGTGTGTTACATGTTCCTGCTGCATTAATGTGTGTGTTACATGTTCCTGCTGCATTAATGTGTGTGTTACATGTTCCTGTTGCATTAATGTGTGTGTTACATGTTCCTGCTGCATTAATGTGTGTGTTACATGTTCCTGTTACATTAATGTGTGTGTTACATGTTCCTGTTACATTAATGTGTGTGTTACATGTTCCTGTTACATTAATGTGTGTGTTACATGTTCCTGTTACATTAATGTGTGTGTTACATGTTCCTGTTACATTAATGTGTGTGTTACATGTTCCTGTTGCATTAATGTGTGTGTTACATGTTCCTGTTGCATTAATGTGTGTGTTACATGTTCCTGTTACATTAATGTGTGTGTTGCATGTTCCTGTTACATTAATGTGTGTGTTACATGTTCCTGCTGCATTAATGTGTGTGTTACATGTTCCTGTTGCATTAATGTGTGTGTTACATGTTCCTGTTACATTAATATGTGTGTTACATGTTCCTGTTACATTAATGTGTGTGTTACATGTTCCTGTTACATTAATGTGTGTGTTGCATGTTCCTGTTACATTAATGTGTGTGTTGCATGTTCCTGTTACATTAATGTGTGTGTTGCATGTTCCTGTTACATTAATGTGTGTGTTGCATGTTCCTGTTACATTAATGTGTGTGTTACATGTTCCTGTTACATTAATGTGTGTGTTACATGTTCCTGTTACATTAATGTGTGTGTTACATGTTCCTGTTGCATTAATGTGTGTGTTACATGTTCCTGCTGCATTAATGTGTGTGTTACATGTTCCTGTTACATTAATGTGTGTGTTACATGTTCCTGTTACATTAATGTGTGTGTTACGTGTTCCTGTTACATTAATGTGTGTGTTACATGTTCCTGTTACATTAATGTGTGTGTTACGTGTTCCTGTTACATTAATGTGTGTGTTACATGTTCCTGTTACATTAATGTGTGTGTTACATGTTCCTGTTACATTAATGTGTGTGTTACATGTTCCTGTTACATTAATGTGTGTGTTACATGTTCCCGTTACATTAATGTGTGTGTTACATGTTCCTGTTACATTAATGTGTGTGTTACATGTTCCTGCTACATTAATGTGTGTGTTACATGTTCCCGTTACATTAATGTGTGTGTTACATGTTCCCGTTACATTAATGTGTGTGTTACATGTTCCCGTTACATTAATGTGTGTGTTACATGTTCCCGTTACATTAATGTGTGTGTTACATGTTCCCGTTACATTAATGTGTGTGTTACATGTTCCCGTTACATTAATGTGTGTGTTACATGTTCCCGTTACATTAATGTGTGTGTTACATGTTCCTGCTACATTAATGTGTGTGTTACATGTTCCTGTTACATTAATGTGTGTGTTACATGTTCCTGTTACATTAATGTGTGTGTTACATGTTCCTGTTACATTAATGTGTGTGTTACATGTTCCTGCTACATTAATGTGTGTGTTACATGTTCCTGTTACATTAATGTGTGTGTTACATGTTCCTGTTACATTAATGTGTGTGTTACATGTTCCTGCTACATTAATGTGTGTGTTACATGTTCCTGTTACATTAATGTGTGTGTTACATGTTCCTGTTACATTAATGTGTGTGTTCTCTCACTTCCTCCCTGCAGTCCCTGGAGGGTGGTGGACGACTGTGGAGGGGCTTTCACTATGGGGGTAATTGGAGGAGGAGTGTTCCAGGCGGTAAAAGGCTTCCGTAATGCCCCTGCAGTGAGTTCACCACATAAAGATGATTATTTTTATTATTATTATTTTCTCCATGTCTTAAAGGAATTCATCAGTGCTCTGATGTTTCAGGGTGTCGGACACAGACTGAGAGGAAGTGCAAACGCAGTGAGAATAAGAGCTCCACAGATTGGAGGTGAAGATGTCTCCCTTCCTGTCGCTCTTAACTCTTGTGCTCTTCACATCCTGTACACTCCCCGTGTCCTCACGGTTAGAAATGACTCCCACTGTGTGTGTGTGTGTGTGTGTGTGTGTGTGTGTGTGTGTGTGTGTGTGTGTGTGTGTGTGTGTGTGTGTGTGTGTGTGTGTGTGCACTAGCGAGGACTCAGTTATTACATTTCCTTTCCCTAAAACTAGCATCAAACATTGAACCAGATGTCTGTTTTGCTCGCTGGTCTTGCAGGGAGCTTTGCAGTGTGGGGGGGGCTCTTCTCCACAATCGACTGTGGTTTAGTTCGTCTGAGAGGAAAAGAGGATCCCTGGAACTCAATCACAAGCGGTGCACTGACGGGGGCCATCCTGGCAGCACGCAGTAAGGGAGAAGCGTGCAGCACGACGGACCGACCGCGTGACACGAGCGAGTGGGACTGAATGAGTTCTGTGTGTTTCTCCAGGCGGGCCGCTGACAATGATGGGCTCCGCAATGATGGGGGGTATCCTGCTCGCACTCATCGAGGGCTTCGGGATCCTCCTCACCAGATACACCGCGCAGCAGTTTCAGAACCGTGAGTTGAGCTGATGGAGTTCTGCACATTATAGTGTAACAAACCTCATTTCAGGCTTTGCAACAGCTCCTCCCTGCAGACCTCTGCCGCCGCCGCGAGGCGCCCAGAACATCTGTTACTGTCGCTTTAAATGAACAAGAGGAAAGTCAGTCCCTTTGAGGTCTCACACGATGAGCAGTGCTTCCCACTTGCTCTCTGCATTATGGTTAATAACCCTCTTATGCAAAGCAATAAGCATTAGTGCGTGACCGCAGTGTGTAACTGACTGCAGAGCCGGGTGTGCTGTATTTATATTGTAGTATTCCTGTGAATAGCTGAACAAATGGCTGCTGTGGTTTGTAATAAGTAGATTATAGGTTTGGTGTCACAGTAAACATCGTCCTGCTCGGTGCCGCTCGTCTCCTGAACACTGTGGATGACACACACAGGTGTTACTGACGAGCTCTGCTCTGCACGATAACCTGAGACTCAACCAGAGTTTCTCTGGATTAAGAAAAGAAAGTGTGATTTTTTTGACGCACGCATGAAACACGGAACACGAGACGAAGCAATAAACATAATTCTTCTTCTTCTTCTTCTTCTTCTTCTTCTTCAATATAAATAATCCACGTGCAGGAAACCTTTAGGATCCTCAACTCTCTTTTGTTCTGTCTGGAACATAAATGTTAAATAAGTTTAGTTGTTTGTGTTCCAAATAATGTGTAATTATTATTTGCACCAGTGCTTTTGTGTGACATGTGAGACATTCACTACATGCAGGTCTCAGTGCACGTGTGTGTGTGTGTGTGTGTGTGTGTCACACACACACACACACACACACACGTGCACTGAGACCTGAGAAATCCTCTTTTGTGTTGTTCAGCCGTTCCCTTCGCAGACGACCCCGGTCAGTTACCTCCGAGGGATGGAGGCCCGCAGCGGGGGGGGGGCAGAGGGGCAGTTTCAGTAGTGAGCCATCAGGACTGAGAGCAGCTGTAAACACAGTGAGTCAGCCCAGAGAGGGGGGGTGTCAGGTAGTTGTGTAGCTCAGGGGGAACTTACTGTGAGTCTTAGTTATTTATGAATGAATGTTTGCATCTGTCTCAGCTGGGATCTGATTATACACTTCTGTTTGATGATTCAACATCTTTATATTCTTGTGTTTCATCAACAAACAAATATGTTTTACTTTCATCATTTTAAGCCTTTAAATGGCAACACAAACGTTACATTTGTATCTAATTTAATATGTGCATACGTCAATGTTTGCAAGTGGAAACCAGCTAAATGACATGTGTTATCGTGTGAAGCGTTAAAGGAGCAGTTTGTAAAACAACACTTTTATCTTTCAGCGTCCAAAGATCTTATTGTTGCACGTTCAGTAAACGTGGAAGCACTTTCTGTAATGGCTGCCACGGAGAGCAGTGAGAAGTCTTACATTATATCAGCTGTGACGATCAATGCAAAGACCTGTCACTGAATATTTATTATCTTAAGTATTAGAAGGAGGAGTTCCTAGAAGCACTTTTAAACTGCGCTGCTGTACGAGTCTTGCAGTTAAACTTTGTATAGAAAGATGTTTATTTTGTGTAAATGTTGATATGAAAGAAAACAATAAAGGCATTAAATGTTCTTTAAGACTTGAGATGGTGTTATCTTTCTTAATGTGTTATTGGAGATAATAAATAGTGAGCTGTGTAAGGTGTGATCGACACGGGTTTTAATGTTTTTAATAAACCATTACTGGTTTTTTCACCCTCAGTTCCCTTACATTTGATTTGCTTTATTCATTATTAAATAATATTTGTGTTTCTTGATGTCTATGATTTTGTATCTATTTTAATTTCATATATTTATTTTAATTTATTTATTTATGAGGTCCCATCTCAATGTATATCCGAGTTAAATAAAGGTGAATGAATGAACATCCTAAAATAATGCAGTGACGTATTTACTGTGGACCAGCGCCCCCTGTCGCCTCTCAGCTGGTACTGCACCCACCGGCTGCTTCTGTCCAAGGTCCTGAAACATTCTCCACTTTTAAAGTAGTGAAGCCTCCTGAATGTATTACTCCACAGTTAACTCCACAGTTTACTCCACAGTTAACTCCACAGTTTACCTCACAGTTTACTCCACAGTTAACTCCACAGTTTACTCCACAGTTTACTCCACAGTTTACTCCACAGTTAACTCCACAGTTTACTCCACAGTTTACTCCACAGTTAACTCCACAGTTAACTCCACAGTTAACTCCACAGTTAACTCCACAGTTTACTCCACAGTTAACTCCACAGTTTACTCCACAGTTAACTCCACAGTTAACTCCACAGTTACTCCACAGTTTACTCCACAGTTAACTCCACAGTTAACTCCACAGTTAACTCCACAGTTAACTCCACAGTTACTCCACAGTTAACTCCACAGTTTACTCCACAGTTAACTCCACAGTTTACTCCACAGTTAACTCCACAGTTTACTCCACAGTTTACTCCACAGTTAACTCCACAGTTTACTCCACAGTTACCTCCACAGTTAACTCCACAGTTTACTCCACAGTTTACTCCACAGTTAACTCCACAGTTTACTCCACAGTTTACTCCACAGTTAACTCCACAGTTAACTCCACAGTTAACTCCACAGTTAACTCCACAGTTAACTCCACAGTTACTCCACAGTTTACTCCACAGTTTACTCCACAGTTAACTCCACAGTTACCTCCACAGTTTACTCCACAGTTAACTCCACAGTTTACTCCACAGTTAACTCCACAGTTTACTCCACAGTTAACTCCACAGTTTACTCCACAGTTAACTCCACAGTTTACCTCCACCTTCCCTTGGAAAGATTTCCTGTCATCCTTTTAAACGGCTCAGCTCGTGTAATCCTCCCGGCTAACCACCGCGGATATGGGGACGTGTTTGTTGTAATATCCCTTCACCGTTATGTGCCTGCGTGGATATAAAAGCAATTGCAGTTTTTATTAACACGTGTAAGACATTAGCAGAAAGCTTTAATTGGATTCCTCTGTAAGCAGGCTGAGCAGCAGGATGGCCTGCAGCCTCTCAGCTGCACCGGCGTGCTGCGTGTGGGACTGAGATGACAGACAGATGGTGCTTTTTACTGTTTTACTCCTAGAAAGTTCTCTCTTTTTGGGCCCAAATTAGTATCTGTGATCCATAACGCATCGCAGATCCCCTGAGGAGTTGATGGTGGGTTTCCTGAAGTGATTTCGTGGTTACCCTGCGGACATGGACGCGGCAAAGAAAGGTAGGAACTGCTTACAAAGTCTCTGAGCCATGTTTGCACACAGGACACTCAAGGTTTGCGCGTTATACCTGCAAAGTTGTGCAAAATAAAAAAGAAGAGAAAGCTCACTGATGTAAAGGTGTGAAGTGGAATCAGAGTGAACTGCGGGAGGCGTCGGTGGAAGAGTAATCCTTGTTCTAACATAATACAAGCAGATATTCAGTCATAATTCCACAATGAGCAGGTTTGTTTTATAGCTCTTATCTGCTCTTATTTCTGGCTCCTCCTGTGTAGTTCTTACATAGTGAGGTAATAAAGGAACCTGCAGGCTTATTCTCAACAGGTGATCCTGGGCCTCATAGTGCCGGGCTAAGTGCCACACTGCCTCCACTAAAGAAGTAGGTCACGTCTTATCATTTGAGGCCTTCAGGACAGAATACCTGTCTGCTGCTCCAGCGGGCCTCGAGTCCTCCCCCAACTGTGTTGATGAATATGAAATGATGACATGTTGTGAGAGAACTGGAAGTTGCAGACTGTTGACAGTAAAGGTGTCCAACACCACAGACTCTGACAGTAAACCACGAGATCATTTACAGAACACATGTCATCCTAATATTAGAACACAGAATATCATCATCACTGTGTTTTTGTTTTGTTTTGGACAGATGCCCCCCCTGGTGGGGAAGGAGGAAAATCAGACACCCTGGGGTCCACTGGCTCTGCCAGAAAAAGAGGAGGGGGGGCCAAGAAGGCGATGCAGGCGAACAAGTCTGCTCTCAGAGCCCCCCGAGCCCTCTGCTGCCTCACCCTCAGTAACCCCATCCGCATGGCAGCCCTGGCCCTCGTAGAGTGGAAATATCCTTCTGAGTGTGCAGAGCGGGGTGCGGGAGACGTTTAGGCCCAGGCATGAGGGGGTTGGGGGGGGGGGTATACTTTAGTATACGGACATGGTGGTTTGTGTATGTTCATCCTGCATGTGATGCCAATGTGTTTTGTGTTTATGAGAATATGTTGAGGTGCATGCTGGGTAAAGTGTTATTATGTTGTTGTGTGTATTTTACTGTAAAGATGCATTTCCTGTTCTGCCCTTAACTGCAGTCCTCACGCCCTTTGACA
This sequence comes from Cottoperca gobio, assembly GCF_900634415.1. Taxonomy (NCBI): domain Eukaryota; kingdom Metazoa; phylum Chordata; class Actinopteri; order Perciformes; family Bovichtidae; genus Cottoperca; species Cottoperca gobio. The sequence continues at coordinate 172,473 of NC_041361.1, forward strand.
TTTTCATTCTACTTGCCATTTTTGCCAACTGTGTGGCCATGGGTGTCACCAAGCCGTACCCTGACGATGACTCCAACGTTACCAATCACCAACTGGTGAGTGAAACAGCAGCTGAACCTCACTTGTTTCAATTCAATCATATTCAAATGACTTTATATCTCGTGAGGAACTTTATTTGTTTCTTTATTTTCATTCATTATGAGAGTTTAAGCTTAGTATTAAGAAAGATAAATGAGGCTCCAGCATAAATTCATGTGCTGTGAAACCTCATGGAAGAGACTAATGGGGTTAAATAATCACCACAGTGTTATAAACGACTGCTTATTAACACTTTCTGACTTCCTGGAGAAATATGTTAAAAACAAAAGCAGCTTCTAAAGGATGCTGCACCGCTAACACGTAGACATCAAAACAAAGTAAAGACATCACACAGTCACAGAATACAAAACACGGATACAAAACCTGGGGGAATATCCTTCACACACAGAAAGAAAAGAAAGAAACTGAAAGAAGAACATCCTGAAGGTATTTCCACTCTTAGTCCAAAACACTGTACCTGCATTCATTCCCTAATGTGTGAGATTGATGCACATCAAGCATACCATGCATACCTCGAATACCTCGCATACCATGCATACTATGCATACCATGCATACCATGCATACCTCGCATACCATGCACACCATGCATACCTCGAATACCTCGCATACCATGCATACTATGCATACCATGCATACCATGCATACCTTGCATACCTCGCATACCATGCACACCATGCATACCTCGAATACCTCGCATACCATGCATACTATGCATACCATGCATACCATGCATACCTCGAATACCTCACATACCATGCATACCTCATATACCATGCATACCTTGCATACCTCATATACCATGCATACCATGCATACCTCGCATACCATGCATACCTCACACACCATGCATACCGTACATACCTCACATACCATGCATACAATGCACACCATGCATACCTTGCATACCTCACATACCATGCACACCATGCATACCTCACACACCATGCATACCATGCATACTTCACATACCATGCACACCATGCATACCATGCATACCTCACATACCATGCATACCTCACATACCATGCACACCATGCATACCTCGCATATCATGCATACCTCACACACCATGCATACCATGCATACTTCACATACCATGCACACCATGCATACCATGCATACCTCACATACCATGCATACCTCACATACCATGCACACCATGCATACCTCACATACCATGCATACCTCACATACCATGCACACCATGCATACCTTGCATACCACATGCCAAATCCTTGTTTGATAATGTAATTAGTTCTATTAGTTATTAATTATATCTGACATTACACATTACAGTACCCTGAATCCAACATATTAGCAAAGATAAATCGGCCTGTTTGTGTAAAAATACAAACATTTAACATACGCAACATTAACGAGAGTCTAACTTAATGGCTTAGTGTTGTATGCACCATAAAAAGGTTGAAGACCCCGGATTAAAGGGAATGAATGAAGCTTTCAATTTCAAGAATGTCAAAATATTATTTAGATAAATAGCTTAAATATGTTAGTCAGCAACATTTAAGAAATGCATATTTGTTCTGTAATGTGTTCACAACATTATCAGTTGGAAAAGAACAGACACAGATATTTGACCTGATTTTACTTTCACTGCAGTAAACACTTAAAACTGACCCCGGAGACGTGCTTTGATCTGAGAGTTGATTTCTTGAAGAATTTCTGAGCTTCTTTATGTTCTTGCATGTTTTTATGTTCCTGTTTCTTAATGAGAACATCTTGTGTGATTCTCCTGCGATGATTTTCATTATCATTAGAGTCCTTTGAGTGCACAGTAAACAGTCGTCTGCAGGTATTTATCTGAAGGGAGAAACAATTAGGGAGAAGGTAATAGTGTCCTGTTGGAGGGTAAAGGGGTTAGAGGGTAAAAAAGTTGCACTGTGACCACGTTAAGTTGACCATGTCGGGGATAATGACTTAAACACCCACCATCTGCCTCATCTCTCTCCTCTCTCTCTGTCTCGCTCCTTCTGATCATTTCATCATAAACTACAAACTACAAACTGAAAACAAGCCGGTCTTTCTTTTGCATATTGGAAATATGAGCCAATGTGACTCAGAACCAGCTTTAAATGTTAGCAAAGAAGTCACGTTGTTGTTGTTGCATCGTTGGAAACAATCCTCTTCTCTAAACTGTGAAAGTGATCAAATATTAGAATCTTTAGGTCGTTTTATTTAAAAGGGTCGCAGGACAGACGCCTTCTCGTGCAGCAGGATGTTTAACAGTTAAGTTAACAGTTTAACAGTTTAACAGTTTAACAGTTTAACACACACTTCCCTTCAGTGACTTACACAATCATCTGGTAAAATCACCAGCTTCTGCAAAACCTTTCTGTGACTTCCAGTTATCTAACAGTAAACCACAGCATGCCTGGATTATTGCGTCAGCCTGAGGTAAGAAGCCGGCTGACAGCGGTTGCAGTGATTAGACGCATTAAGCTGAAGGTTACAGAAAAGGATCCGGTGACGAGCTTAAGTGTGTGTTCGACACAGCACACTGCGGGTTAAGAGGTTAGAAAGCCGCCGCAGTTTAATGACAACACACGTGGTCTGAAGAAGACGCATGAAGACGTCCGTTAATGCCAAGACGAGGAGTCGGTTCCTGCACGTCTTCACTGGACTTGAGATGTTTTCACCGACTTCTACTTATTTATTTTCCAGGGCTGCACATTAATCAACACTTGAGTTTACACCTCAATGTAAATATGTTAGTTTGATAATGAGTCATTGTCTGCACTTCCTGGGCAGGTTATTACAAGTCTGACATTATATATTTATTTATTATTTATAACAGGCACCACAACAAAACAATATAATACAACACATTTACATTGTTACAGCAAAGACAGTAATATAATATAAGTTCAGTCGCACATGACGGTGTAATTGCAGAAGTTCTAAAAGAGAATATTGCACAAGGTGTTGGAATAGACTTGTTGGTGTGGTGGTGTACCGGGGGCCGTGGTGATGGTACAGTCTGACCGCTGCAGGGAGACAGGACCTACATTATCTCTCCGTGAGACACTGCGGGTGAAGCAGCCTGTCACTGAAGGAGCTGCACAGTGCAGACAAAGTGTCCTGGAGGGGGGGGGACATGTTGTCCAGTAGATCTGTCTCCCACCACCTCCACAGTGCAGAACTGTAGAAACAATGACAGCAGGCCTCCAATCCAAGTCTGCCTTTTCTCCTGTTTCCAGGAACAAGTTGAGTACGTCTTCCTCGTCATCTTCACCATCGAGACCTTCACTAAAATCCTCGCCTACGGCCTAGTGATGCACCCGAGCGCCTACATACGCAGCGGCTGGAACTTGCTTGATTTCGTTATCGTCATCGTCGGGTATTGTGTTGCATCATGTGTCACGATGTGCATCCGTTTCCTCCATCACGACTTGAGAAGTGAAGGTCCAACAGGTTGTTCTGTGCGTCTGCAGGTTGTTCAGCGTGATGGCGGAGGGCATGACGGATCATAAGCCCGGCGAGGCGCATCACGCTGCGGGGAAACCCGGAGGCCTGGATGTCAAAGCTCTCAGAGCGTTCAGGGTGCTGCGACCGCTGCGGCTCGTGTCCGGCGTGCCGAGTGAGTGTTGAATGTGTGGTCACACGTTCTCTGGTGCATTATGAACATGTTGATGTTCCGCTGACAGCACTTTATAAATATATTATATATAATATTATAAATATACGTAATGCGTTATTACAATAACAGATTGACACAATATAACACACTTTCACCTCATGATGTAATAATTATTATTACATCATGCAGTGATAAATGTAATAATAAATGCATTATGTAATGAGTATCTACTAATTGTATTGTATATATTATTCGTGCTTCACTGCGTTTCTCTTGTCAGGTTTACAGATTGTGTTGAACTCCATCATGAAAGCCATGGTGCCCCTTCTGCACATCGGTATGTTGGTCATGTTTGTCATCATCATCTACGCCATCATCGGCTTGGAGCTCTTCATCGGCCGGATGCACAAGACGTGCTACTCCAGCACCTCGGGCCTCATGATCGAAGACGACCCGTCGCCCTGTGCGTTCGCCGGCAGCGGGCGCTTCTGCTTCGGGAACTCGACTGAGTGCAGGGGCAAGTGGGAGGGCCCCAACGGCGGCATCACCAACTTCGACAACGTTTTCTTCGCCATGCTGACAGTCTTCCAGTGCATCACTATGGAGGGTTGGACAGATGTTCTCTACTGGGTACACACACACACACACACACACACACACACACACACACACACACACACACACACACACACACACACACACACACGTTTGTTGTAAAGAAGTCTTACCCGTCTGTGTGTCTCTGCCTCTCTGCACAGATGAATGACGCCATTGGCTTCGAGATCCCGTGGGTTTACTTTGTGTCTCTCGTCATCTTTGGATCTTTTTTTATTATCAATCTGGTTTTGGGTGTGTTGAGCGGGTACGTCGCTGCAGCTGCAGCCTTACTGTGTTTAACGTGTGTAATCAGAGGTGGAGGAAGTACTCAGATCTTTTACTTTAAGTACAATAATCTGCTACTAGTGACGGTCCTGCATTCAAACCTTAAAGTTAAAATTAAAGTTCATCAAAATTAACTTAAAGTTCCAAAAGTAAAAGTAAAATAATATATATTATATTACTGGATGATGTTTAATGTGCTCATCACTTTAATGTTGAAGCTGGTAAAACTTTTTAATATATATAATATATAGATATATAATATATATATATATATATATATATATATATATACTTTATATTATATTATATTTTGTATTATTAATCTGAATCTGAAGTTTACCTCTGAGATATAGTCGAGTAGAATATAAAGTAGCAGGAAATTGATTTTTATGATTTTCTTTTAATATTTAATATTTATTTATTATTTTATGAATCTTTTTAAATGATTTTATGATAATTATTTGTATCTGACATTGCAATTTAAAATCTGAAAATAATTGGTAACATCTATTTTTTAAATAATTTAAGCGCGCAGAATATAAACCAACAACATCATTCGATGTGTTGTGTGCAGATGTCGACGTGGGGAAACACTTTATGTTAAAATCAACATTTGGGGAAAGTAATTTATGTCTTTTTGGTTATTGCAAAGGTCCTAAAGTTAAAACAGTCTTCACTTGCCTTAAGCTGCAGGAACGCTGCACACTTCTCTCTGTTCTGAGTGTCTGGACTTGTGTGTCACAGAGAGTTCTCGAAGGAAAGAGAAAAGGCCGTGGCGCGCGGGGAGCTGCAGAAAGCTCAGGAGAGCAAGCAGATGGAGGAGGACATGATCGGCTACATGGACTGGCTCATCGAGGCCGAGGACGTGGACGAAGAAGGGAACAAACGTGAGTTCAACGCGTCTTCAAGTAGACAAACCAAAACATACTTTATATTTATACATAATATGCCTTTTATTTTATTATAAGTGCAATCATACAAAACAGGCTTCTGTGCATTTCTTCAATGTCCATATTTAGTTCCCATTCTCAAAAGAAATTCAAAAACATAACAAAAAATATTATATATATTATATTATATTATAAATTAATACAATCAATTATTATATATATTATTATATATATATTTAAATAAATACACTTAAATAAATATGTTTAAAATACATTGAAATGCATTTTCAGTTTAAAGATTATTAAATAATTGGGGACTATTTATTGTACCACGATGTAACAATGTAAACATTTAATTAATAAAAAATAAAAATACACATATGCATATTCATAAATATACTAAGAAATAATTCTAATAAAATATACAATACATTATTATTATTATTATTATTAATATTTAAATACATATATAAAATTCCCGACACTAGGTAATGTGTATATTCATAAATATACAATTAAATAATTCTAATAAAAATACAATAAATATTATTCATAATAATAATAATAATATAATATATAATAAAATATACAATTAAATAATTCCAATAATTCTAATAAAAATACAATAAATAAATAATAATAATTAAATAAATATATAACACGAAGTAATGTGTCTGTTTTTAATAATAATCTTGCAGTATTGTTTTCCTTGTAATGAACAATCTGCCTCTATGTGACTCTAAAGGTGCTGCGATCGCAAAGAAGAAGATGATGAAGAAGTTCGGCTGGTACAAGTACAATGAGGATGGTGGAGGTACGTCAGCCGTCCCCGTCTGTTATTGTGTTTACGTTACGTGCTGCTCTCTAACGGCCGCTTCTTGTCTCTGTGTTCAGCCGAGTCCGACTCGGATGATGACATCGCTTACCTGGATGATGACAGCGGCTTCTGTGCGTCTCTCATGTGAGGCGACACAAAAACCTTGTTTGTGATTCTTCGCTGCCGTTAATGAAGTTGATTTATGATTTGCACATTTTCCTTGTTTCCTCAGGGCGAAGATGATGGCCAACAGCTTCTGGTAAGATCCATTTAATGATGTGACGAGGTACAATTCAGAGTGTGTGTGTGTGTGTGTGTGTGTGTGTGCGCACTCTGAACCTGCTTCATCCAGACTTCTCTTTAGATCTGCACATGCAGCACATCAGCACATTTATGTGTATTTTAATATTTCACTGTATTTATGTGATGAGAAATTAAAAAGACACTTCTCGTGAAGTTATTAATTGTTACACTCGTCGAAATGTTGACCGAACTCTGTTCTTAGTGACCAGCTGTGCCAACTGAATCACACGATGAGGAAGAACTGCCGTGTTGCCGTCAAGACCACGAACTTCTACTGGCTGGTTCTCCTGCTGGTGTTCCTCAACACAGTGGCCAGCGCCTCCGAGCACGCCGGGCAGCCCAAGTGGCTCACAGAGATGCAAGGTAAGAATGCTCCTTTTGTTCGTGACCTTTAAATGAAAGAAACCTTCCTTCACGTCTTGTGTTCGTCCCGCAGAGCGAGCCAACAAGGTCCTGCTGCTGCTCTTCACTCTGGAGATGCTGATGAAGATGTACGCCTTCGGCCTGCAGATCTATTTCATGGCGCTGTTCAACCGCTTCGATTGCTTCGTGGTGTGCGGCGGCATCCTGGAGACGCTGCTCGTGGAGATGGAGTTCATCCCGCCCATCGGCATCTCTGTGCTGCGCTGCATCCGACTGCTCCGCATATTCAAGATGACCCGGTGGGTGAAACGTGACTTCATGAGGACAGATTAGATTAGTTAGAGAGCTCCTGAAGGGGAACATGTCAGGAGTGCAGAGGAGGACTTTAAAGGTCCTTTAGTTGTGACCTTCGCCCTCTTTCACGTTGTTATTTCCAGGCACTGGGCCGCTCTGTCCGACCTGGTCAACTCGCTGCTCAACTCCATGAAGGCTATCTGCTCCCTGCTGCTCCTGCTCTTCCTCTTCCTCATCATCTTCGCCCTGCTGGGCATGCAGCTGTTTGGAGGCAAATTCAACTTTGACGAGACTCAGATGAAGAGAAGTACCTTCGACTCCTTCCCGCAGGCTCTGCTCACCTGTTTCCAGGTGATTCACATCTCAATGTCTCATTTCTTCTTAAAGCCCACTCACGCCGTTCACACGGAGATCCTTTGGTCAGAGCTCATCTGGTTATTGTTGAATTATATTATTATTTATATGATTTACTTAAACCTATTTTAGGGGCGTAGGGTGACCACATGAGCTCTTTTCTGTGTCATTTATTTTATATATATATATATATATATATATATATATATATATATATATATATATATATAAATATATATAATATATATATACATATATATAATATATATATAAATATATATATATATATATATATATATATATATATATATATATATATATATATATATATATATATATATATATATGTATATATATATATATATATATATATATATATATATATATATATATATTTATTTTTTATTGAGATTATTGGTATTTTTATTTTTTTTTAAATATTATTAAAAAACACAATAATGTAAAATAAATAATTTACAGTATTTATAATAATTATTTTAAGCATTTACTGTCTTTTAAAAATAAATAAACACCTCATTAAAATGCCAACTCTGCAGGAGTAATAGCATCGCATGCATCTTTTATATCCATCACTAAATATGAAGCTCGCTCGTTGTTTTCATGTCTATAAGAACAAATGTGCGAACGCTTCTGTGGTTTAAGAACACGTCGTGAATCTGACGAAGACCTTTCTCAAGAACACATTTAAGTAGGAAGATCTCTGTGAATGAAGCTTGTTGTTACTCGTATCGACTCTGTTTTATGTGTTGTGGTGTAATCACGGTCTGTCACTGCGGCTCTTTGCAGATCCTCACAGGGGAGGACTGGAACGCTGTGATGTACGACGGCATCATGGCCTACGGAGGACCCATCTTCCCCAACATGGTGGTGTGCATCTACTTCGTCATCCTCTTCGTCTGCGGTAACTGTATCCTTCCTGTCGGACTCCTGTTGCATTCAAAGGTATAACATGTTCCTAACTCTGCTCCAACCATGAACCCCGACTGCAGTGAAGAACTCCCATGATGCACCACTGCTGCAGCACCAGCTTTGTGTTCTTGTTTGGATTGAGAGAATGACATAACACAAACTGCACTCCTTAATTCTGCGCTCAGACATCCTGCTCAATGTCTTCTTGGCTATCGCCGTGGACAACTTGGCGGGAGGCAGCGGGAAGACCAAAGTGGAGTACGTACGATTTATAAAAAGCACATTTATAACCGACTCGTGCTTTTATGTCCTGAGAACCACGAGAAGCACAGACAGGAAGCTTATTCTCAAACTGTTTGTTGTTTTCAGGGAGAAAAAGGAAGACGAAGAAGAGTGGGACGACGATGAAGAGAAGGAGGACGAAGACGCAGGGGTAGATCACTTTTCCTGCAGCATGTTGGACTTTTTTCTTTAAGCGAAATGCCTAACAGCTGATCTTCTGTCTGGCGTGTAGAACGAGGAGGACGACTGGCAGGACAACGAGGAGCTGAGGGCCATCGAGGGGCTGGAGGGTGAGTGTGACGCCCGGCAGGACACGCAGCACTCGTCTCTTACCGTCTCTTATAGCTTCCTATATGTTTGCTCTTTTATTGCAGGAGTTGCTCCTTTAAAGCCGGAGTTCTCCGGCCCCAAAGAGAAGATCGTCCCCATCCCCGATGGAAGCTCCTTCTTCATTCTGGGGAAGAAGAACTGGTAATCTGAGTTCTGACAGTCAAACTGAGATGATAATGATGATAAACTAATACATTTAATTAGTTTATTAAGGCCCTGTCACACATCTCAGAATGTCAGAGTCCAGATACGTCCAACTTGTCATCGGATCGGATCTGAAAAGTGAACGTACACAGATACGCATGTCTAACCTGTTGATGTCGCATCACTTACTTACAACATGTATCAGACGAATACCCAACGACTGCATAACGTGTACAAATATATTGTCTGGCGTGTTCGGCGTATCGTCTGCGTCCTTCAAACGATCACAACTTACCCTTAACTTATATCAACGTATTGACGATATTTCGTATGCGCCGGCATACGTTTCTGTCGTACGTCAGTGTGACGGGGCCTTCAGGTGCTGGGGGGGGTTTATTTTTCAGTCTGTGTGATGTCAATAATTCTCACCAACATTGATTTTGATGCTTTTTTATTTTTTGTGCAGGAAACCATGAAAGCAGCTTGTTTTTGTCCCAAACAGGAGAAAACGTCTCAATCTGGTGGAAAATAGTAAAAAGTACAATTTCTAAAAGCTCCAGATAAAAAAGAAAGGAGGATTTTATGCTGTTTTAATGTGTTTCAATGGAGACATCTTCGTCCTTAAGACTCTGACTCGTGTTATACTCTTATTATAGGAGCTGAGGTTGAACCTTCGCCAACATGTCGGCCGTATGCACGAGGACTTAGAAAGCCGAAGACGTCCCGATCGAGGCTAAAGGTCAACAATACGTTTTGTTTGCTAAAATAATAACAACAATTTTGTCATTTCCTCCCGATTCTCAGTTTGCGAGTCGCCTGCCACAACCTCATCCATCACCCCTACTTCACCAACTTCATCCTCGTCTTCATCATCCTCAGCAGTATTTCCCTGGCTGCTGAGGATCCAATCAAATCGCACTCGTTCAGGAACATAGTAAGAGCTTCACGCTGGCAGAACGTGTCCGTCTGCTCGTCAGTCACAAGATTCAGCACTGATATCCGTCTCTCTCTTCCTCAGGTGCTCGGTTACGCCGATTATGTTTTCACTTCAGTCTTCACCGTGGAGATCGTCCTGAAGGTAACGCCAAAACTCTTTAGATTCATTATTCAAATACAGCTGTTGGATTTATATGATCCTCATGTTACGATTTGTTCTTTGACTTTATTTAAGTTGTATAACAAAATGAGGACTGAGGATACTTCAGTTCAGTAGTATGAAATACCTTTAACTCTGCGTCTTCTCTCGCTCGTGTTTAGATGACGGTGTACGGCGCCGTTCTGCACTCCGGCTCTTTCTGCAGAAACGCTTTCAACCTCCTGGACCTGGTGGTGGTCGGCGTGTCGCTCGCGTCTTTCTTCCTACAGTGAGTATTATACCGTCGGACACAGACAGTCTGTTGTGAAGCTGTAACACGAGATTGAATGCAGCAGAAACACAACAAGAAACAGAAAAGATGCAAGTTGTGCATGTGAGATTTAAATAAACATATAATTAACAAAAGGAAAATCAGAAGGAAAACATAAAGTATGCAAAAATAAGTAACAAATAAAAACCTTTTTACATTCCCAGTCTAGTTTTTTTTACCTCAATTTGCAATTCTTTGTAAATATTTTGCTTTTCTTTGCTCTCAGTTCGAGCGCCATCTCTGTGGTGAAGATCCTCCGAGTGCTGCGAGTGCTGAGGCCTCTCCGAGCCATCAACAGAGCCAAAGGACTGAAGGTGAGTCTCTTTCATTGCTCTTGTTCCATATATCCATGTTATATATATATATATATATATATACTTTATAAAGCGTATGAAGTAAAGTGTGCTGCTGGTTAAAGCTCACACGTCTCCTTCGTTGTGCACAGAACGTGGTGCAGTGTGTGTTTGTGGCGATCCGCACCATCGGAAACATCTTGATCGTCACGACGCTCCTTCAGTTCATGTTCGCCTGCATTGGAGTGCAGCTCTTCAAGGTTTGTGTGTTGCACTCAGTGGCCACTTTATTAGGTACACCTCTCCAGCCTAATGCGATCTAACGCGACTGTTCTGCCACGTTGTTAACAGCTGGAAACATATTTATTTATAGTTTATAGTATATAACTAACATCATTCTTATTGTATTTCTTTTTTAATTCTCTCATTTTTTTAAATGTTCTTAATTGTTAAATGTTTTACTTTTACTTATATATTTGATCATCTACTGTCTTTAAAAATATATTTTTTATTATATATTTGTTGTGTTGCATTTTTATTTATTTGCAAAGCACTTTGAGCTGCATCTCGTGTCTTTATAATTACAGTTTATTATTAGTATTATTATTATAAAACAGCAAGTAGACTACATAATAATAATATTATTATTAATAATAATAATAATAATAATAATAATAATAATAATAATAATAATAATAATAATAATAATAATAATATTATCATTCTAGGTTTTTAAAATCCAAATATAAATCTCAAATAAAAAACATTTAATTTACATATTTCCAACAATGTCTCCAACAGCTGAACATTATGAGCTCTATAAAGAGCTGCTGTATTGGACTGCATTAGATGTTGTTTTTCTCTAACTCACTTATTATTTTAATTGTTATTATTATTATTATATTATTATTATTATTATTATTATTATTATTATTATTATTATTATTATTATTATTATTATTGTAATGTTTTTAACTTTCCTGTGTTTAATGTTACAGGGCAGATTCTACAGCTGCACAGATGAAGCCAAACACACTCCTGTGGAGTGCAGGTCAGTTTTCTCTTCCTCATTTCTCTACACAACAAACTGCGACCGCTTCGTGTTCGCGCCATCGTAGGTAAAACAATCAAGAATTACAACGCGGGGGAGAATATACGCAGAACAAACTCTGAGATTAAAGATTAAAGTTGTGCGCTGACTTTAAACCCACCAGCCTGACAAAAAAGCTTTTTTATCATAAATTTGTAAATCTCAATGAATTTCTGATTTCTTTCTGTCATATTTATGATTTTATAATCTCAGAATATCCAAATTAGTTTATCGTAATTTGTAACTTTAATCTCAACAATTTTCAGATTTTTTTAGAAAATGTCTGATTTTATAATAATGAGGTTTTAATTTCTCGTATTTGTAAGATTTAAATCTCATAAATTCAGAGATCTTTCTCTGAATATTCCCCCATCCCCCGACTCCGTAATGACCCTGACACGCCATCGCTACAAACAGCTCCTCGCAGTCTTTCTACGTGCGCTCACTTTCTTTCAATGTGTTGGATTTCAGGGGAACGTTTGTGGTGTATAAAGACGGAGACATGAACCACCCCATGGTCAAAGAGAGGATTTGGGAAAACAGTGATTTCAATTTTGACAATGTGCTGATGGGCATGTTGGCTTTATTCACGGTGTCGACGTTTGAAGGCTGGCCGCAGTGAGTCCTCGCTTTACGTTGTTTCTCAAGGTGTTGTTTTATTATCAACAAGAATCCATAAGATGTGAAGCTGATGTTCTGTCCGTAGATCAAACATTGTGGCTTTAATAGAGACATTTTTGTCCTTAAGGTTCCGACTGTCTGTATTTTATTATACTCTTATTATAGTATATATATATATATATATATAGTATTATAGTAGAGTCGACACTTTCAAAATAAAATTAAACTCGCCAAAATGTATGACATATGGCAACAAAGGCATATAATTGAAGAATGAAAAAAGCAAAAGATTTAATATCTTTTGGAAAACAATGGGTTTATCAGGTCACTCAGACATATAGATATTTGTTTTTAATTCATTGTTAGATTTAGTTTGTTTACAATAAGGGAAAATATATTTTCCAGCTTTATCCTTTAAGTTTTATATTCTTTAAATCGTGGATATTTATGGCTCACAACATGTGGTATGAAACAGAGAGGAATCAATAAAGCACAGACACAGATACAGATGATTCATTATTATTTCATTGTACATAAACCCTAACCCTGTGGCAACATACATCGATCTACTTCTATCGCCTCAAACTTCATGGCTCCAAGGTAATCTATTCCAGATGCAAAGGTGACCTTCTTATGACCTTTGAGATCATGTTGTCAGAACATATATTGTTATTTACAGAGGGTATGGATCTTTATATCGGGCTCCTGATGTAAACTGAATGAATAAGACTTTGTTCATTTCGCTTATCTTAACAACCTCATTGTTTATGTTGTATAAAGGCTCCTTTACCGGGCTGTGGACGCCAACGCCATCAACCGAGGGCCCATTTACAACTACCGTGTAGAAATCTCCATCTTCTTCATCATCTACATCATCATCATCGCCTTCTTCATGATGAACATATTCGTGGGTTTTGTCATCATCACATTTCGAGAGCAAGGAGAGGCCGAGTTCAAAAACTGTGAACTCAACAAAAATCAAGTTTGTTATTCTAGAAATGTTTCCAATTAAATAATAACTTCTGTGTTTTCAGTGAGTAACGTTGTTTTCTCCGTGCAGCGGCAGTGTGTGTACTACGCTCTCAAGGCTCAACCTATAAAGATTTACATTCCTAAAATCGCGTCGCAGCTCAAATTCTGGAGAATTGTCAACTCCAGCCAGTTTGAATATGCCATGTTTGTGCTGATTCTGGGAAACACTCTCACTCTGGCTGTCCAGGTATCATTTCACACGACTCTTCCATGAAACACGATATCATAATGATATTATATTATGATATAAGTGTTGTTTCTTCTCTCGCAGCATTACGAGCAGTCCAAACTCTTCACCTCGGTCATGGACATCCTCAACATGATCTTCACTGTCATCTTCACCGTCGAGATGATCATCAAGTTACTGGCTCTGCGGGTTCATGTGAGGCTTCACCTTCTCACCTTCTTAAAAACCTGTTGTGTCTCTTTGTAGTTGTTCTGTGTCTCTTTGTGGTCGTTTTGTGTCTCTTTGTAGTTGTTCTGTGTCTCTTTGTAGTTGTTCTGTGTCTCTTTGTAGTTGTTTTGTGTCTCTTTGTAGTTGTTTTGTGTCTCTTTGTGGTCGTTTGTGTCTCTTTGTAGTTGTTCTGTGTCTCTTTGTAGTTGTTCTGTGTCTCTTTGTAGTTGTTTTGTGTCTCTTTGCAGTTGTTCTGTGTCTCTTTGTAGTTGTTCTGTGTCTCTTTGTAGTTGTTCTGTGTCTCTTTGTAGTTGTTTTGTGTCTCTTTGTGGTCGTTTGTGTCTCTTTGTAGTTGTTCTGTGTCTCTTTGTAGTTGTTCTGTGTCTCTTTGTAGTTGTTTTGTGTCTCTTTGCAGTTGTTTTGTGTCTCTTTGTGGTCGTTTTGTGTCTCTTTGTGGTCGTTTGTGTCTCTTTGTAGTGTAGTTGTTCTGTGTCTCTTTGTAGTTGTTCTGTGTCTCTTTGTAGTTGTTCTGTGTCTCTTTGTAGTTGTTCTGTGTCTCTTTGTAGTTGTTTTGTGTCTCTTTGCAGTTGTTCTGTCTCTTTGTAGTTGTTCTGTGTCTCTTTGTAGTCGTTTGTGTCATTTTGTGTCACTTTGTGGTCAACTGTCAACATGTTTTTGACTCTCACTTTGCTTCTTCTTTCCTTCGCAGCACTATTTTATTGATCCGTGGAATTCATTTGACGCTTTGATTGTCGTGGGGAGCGTGTTGGATATCGCCGTCTCTGAGTTCAGCGTAAGTTTGTTACATGAGCGGACACGTTTTAAAAGCTCATGTACGTTTTTACAAATTAAAAAAAGAAGCTGGTGGTGGACAGTAAATAAGTTAATTTAGTTACTGTCCAAAATGTACAATACAATTACAATATATTGACGATGGAAAGTCAGTTTGCAGAATCAAACTATTAAATTATAGCCATTTTGATTAAATGTTTATTAGTAATTTATTTGTAACAATGTTCAGGTTCTGCTGCTTTATACTTCGACTCCACCTCAGAGGGAAACATTGTACTTTTTAAATATAATGCATTGGTATACAGTACATTTTTACTTTAAGTACATCTTCTTGATTATACTTTCAGCTTCATGTACGATTTTGAATGCAGGACTTGTAACAAAGTGTCTTCCCTCCTTTACACCCTGTTGGTAGTTTAATGTACACAATGCATCATATTCTATAAGATCATCACATGTGTGTATCTTTGTCTCTGTCCTGTTTGAACCACGTCACAAACATCTGGAGAAACATGTTTAACCTCTGAGATGTAGTGGAGTTGAAGTAAAAGATGTGAGAGCATCTTTTTCTTACATTCTAACACATCATAACATTTTACGAGACTTTAAATCTTTTTAAAACTAAATTCATCTTTTGACACTGTTTTCACCGATCAATTATTATTTGTATCTATCCTTGTTGTTTTAACGTTATAAGTAAATGCACTTAAATACATTCCTGGCCGTGTGAAGACGTATTTCAAACACTTTTATATAATTGAGCCGTTAACTGAGTAAATGAAGTGAAACGCTTTGTTGCCAGATGTTTTTCGTGAAAATGTTATTCTGATCCTGATGCCATTTTATTCTTTTTCATTTCTACCTGTTCTGATCGTCTGACGTGGATCCAGGGAGGAGGCGGCCACGGCGAGGTGAGCGCTAAACACAAACTTTGATGGATTGATGCTCGCGCCCTGTAACATGTATATTTATCTCAACGTATTTCCTGTCGTTCCAGGGTAAAGGAGAAAGCGGGAAAGTTTCCATCACATTCTTCCGTTTGTTCCGAGTGTTGAGGTTGGTGAAGCTGCTCAGCAAAGGAGAAGGCATCCGAACGCTCCTCTGGACTTTCGTCAAGTCGCTTCAGGTCCGAGGATGATTCAAAGGATGAGACTGCACACTTTTGTCTTGACTCCTGTTTTCTAATTGTGCCCTTTGACTTCTTTGTGCTCAGGCGCTGCCTTACGTCGGTCTGCTCATCGCGATGATCTTTTTCATCTACGCTGTGATCGGCATGCAGGTGAGTGTCTCTTGTTTAAACTCTACAGGAAGTCAGGTTGAGATTTACAAGGGAGACCTGAGTACAGGGGAAACATGTATAACATTAAAATAAATAATGATAATGGAAATGACTAAATATAGGAATATAATAGCAAATATTTAAATATACATTTCAAAAACAGCATGATAAATTATAAATAAATGCTTTCTGAAATATCCTTGGCAATAAGTTTATTTAATTTAATTATTTTGTATATTTATGTTTCTTTTATTAAATTTTTTATATATATATTTTTAATATTTGCTCTTATTTAAAAAAATTAAGTAAATAAAAATATATGATCTCACACCTCTCTAAATTATTCCAGACTAATAAAGTAAAACACCTGAAGTCTGTCGAAGATTAGCATCGACTGCGCTAACATGTGATGTAAACCAAGACTCAAAGGATCAAATGAATCTAAAGTAACTCATTACAAACCATCTTTGTGCACCCAGTGAGTTTGTGTCAGTCGTACGTTTCAGATGTTTGTTTTCTGCTCTCAGTCCTTTGGGAAAGTGGCCGTCGACGACGACACACACATCAACAGAAACTGCAACTTCCAGACTTTCTTCATGGCTGTTCTGGTGCTCTTCAGGTGACACACTTCAGCCGGAAAGAGACAGATGTTAAAGGGATAGTTCGGATGTTTTGAAGTGAGGTTGTATGAGCTTCTTCTCCACAGTCAGTGTGTAGAAGCAGACAGGAAGCAGGAAGTAAAGCAATGTTCTGCTGTGGACGTGTTTCAGACACCTAAACAAATATCAGTTTAAGTGCACGCTGTATTTAGAATATTTTAACTGTCGCTCGCTGTCAGATCTTAGTGACGAGGAACTAAAGCTCTCTTTAAAGCCACCAGACTCCATTGACAAAAACAGTAATTTTACCTCTCAGAACACAGGAGCTGCTGGTCCACCGCTGCCTCCATCGGCTCGTTTGTTTGTGTTATTGTGTGACTTTAGAGAATCCAATCAAACCCTTTAAAAGTCACACAATAACACAATAAATAAACAAACCAGCCGATGGAGGCAGCGCTAGACCAGCTACTACTGTGTTCTGTGGGGTAAAATTGCTGTTTTTTCCAATGTAGTCTGGTGGCTTTAAAGAAAGCGTAGACAACAGCTTTCGTTCCCCGTCACAAAGATCTGGCAGTGAGGTAAAGCAGTTAACATATTCTAAATACAGCGTACACTTAAACTGATTAGGTGTCGTCCACAGCAGAACATTGTTTCGCTTCCTGCTGGTACTTCCTGTCTGTTTCTACAAACTGCATTTAAAACATCCAAACTATCCCTTTTAATTAAGAGAATTGTTTTTAAAGATTTTAGCGTATAGATAAAAGTGAAATGTAAATGCTGCTCTGTGTCTGTGTCCTTGTAGGTGTGCCACTGGAGAGCAGTGGCAGGAGATCATGTTGGCAGCGCTGCCCGGGAGACGCTGTGACCCAGAAGCCGACACTGAGCCCGGGGAAGAGTTCAGCTGCGGCAGCAACCTGTCCTACATCTACTTCATCAGCTTCTTCATGCTCTGTGCTTACCTGGTGAGCGCAGCCGCGGAGGATTAAGGATCTGAAAACACTTTCCCTCCTTTTGATTTAATGCAACGCAGCCTCCCGACTCCAAATTAAATTTAGGTATAATTAATTCTCACTGAGCAGCGGTGGTTTTAACCCCGAACCGCACGTCCGTGGATTTAGTTAATCCAGACGGCAGAGACAAATCACGAAATCCTGATTTAAAAAAAGGTGCAAATATTTTTGGCAACATTTCCATGACATCAGTGCTATTTTAAGACGTTAAACAGGTTCAATGAAGTGACTTTAAACCTGGAGAATTTAATTTAAAGTGTGCGATGAAAGTGGAAGCTCAAACCGTTCTTAGCTGTCGCAGATCTGTCGTGAAAATGGATTTACAGATTACCCTGAAGTCCCCACATAAAGAATCAAGAATCCAAACGTGCAATATTATTATTTCTTTATTTTGAAAAGCCCAATTTAACCCTTCCCCCCTAAAACTAGACAATAAACATTTAAGGAACTTTGTGTGTTTTAAAATCTCCTTCTTGGCTCGAACATTTCTCAGTCTTGTTTCCTTGAAACCAGATTTACAAAATTTTGAGCAATAATAGAAGGATTGACAAATATGTCGTTATGAAAGACAACTATGACGATCACACGAGGGTCTTTGTAGTCATTTTGTGTCTCTGAAGTTTCTTTGTGTCTCTTTGTAGTTATTTTAAGTCTCTTTGTAGTCACTTTGCGTCTCTTTGTAGTCATTTTGTGTCTCTTTGAAGTTTCTTTGTGTCTCTTTGTAGTCACTTTGTGTCTTTGTAGTTATTTTAAGTCTCTTTGTAGTCACTTTGTGTCTTTGTAGTTATTTTAAGTCTCTTTTTAGTCACTTTGTGTCTCTTTAAGTAACATTTAGTAGGTGAAGGCCTGGGGGGGGCCCTCAGTCTTTGGGCCCCTCAGTCTTTGGGCCTGTGCCCTGTAGGCTCGTTCAGTAATCCATCGATGATCACATACATGTTGAAGCAAACACAACAAAAATATAATCATAATTCAGTTATCAAATCTTTTTTATAACTCTAATGTTTCTGTCCTTCTCTCTCTATTAAGATCATCAACTTGTTCATCGCCGTCATCATGGACAACTTTGAATACCTGACGCGAGACTGGACCGTGCTCGGCACTCACCACCTGGACGAGTTCAAGAGAATTTGGTCCGACTACGATCCGGAGGCCACGTAAGACTCGTCTCTGTTTAACCCTCTGATCTTCTGTGTGTCCTACAGGGTCCCAGGAAGGTTTGGAAAATGTTCTGCTTTCAAGGTTCTGAATATTTGTTAATTTAAATAAAGTACTTGAAAAAGGTTGATTTTCAACATAATCTGGTGCTTTTTGTTGTTTGAACAGATACAGATGTTACTGTACTCACTGTTACATGTAAACATCTTATAATATCTAAAGGCTGTTGCATTTATAGTAATAATTTAAATGTGATAATAAGTCTTTGAGGGTTTAGGTACCTTGAAAGTGCTTGAATTTGACCCTTGAAAGGCTGTACGCACCTGCCTCTCACTGAATCTTCTTATCTGTCAGTAAATGTCTGTTTTTGTGTTTTTCTCGCAGCGGCCGTATAAAACACATCGATGTCGTCACGCTGCTGCGGAGGATTCAGCCGCCTCTTGGTTTTGGGAAACTGTGTCCTCATCGTGTTGCTTGCAAGGTAAGTCGACACAGTGCTGCACACTTGATGCGATGAACACACAGATCTCACTCCCTCCGCCTCGTCCTCTTGTCCTCTCAGAGACTGGTGGCGATGAACGTCCCGCTGCACTCTGACGGGACCGTCACCTTCAGCGCGACTCTGTTTGCTCTGGTGCGAACCTCCCTGAAGATCAAGACCGAAGGTTTGATCTCATGCACCTGCAGAGACGGAAGCGTTATGCATTGCACCTGTACGAGTCCACCTCGCTCAGTGTTGTTGAAGTCTCTCTTCCGTTTGTCCCCCTCAGGCCCCATCGACCAGCAGAATGAGGAGCTGAAGGTGATTATTAAGAAGCTGTGGAAGCGCACCAAACCCAAGCTCATTGATGAGGTTATTCCTCCCCCTAGAGGTACAACAAGAACTTACAGCAGCCGGCCACAATCTAGCAAAAATACAATGCAACATGCAAAATATACTGCATGCTCCACTTGGCCCTGCACATTTCCATCACTACTGTTGTTGTTGTTCCTCCTCAGGGGATGAGGTGACTTGTGGGAAGTTTTATGCCAGCTTCTTGATTCAGGACTATTTCAAAAAGTTCCGCAAGAGGAAGGAGAGGGAGAGGAAATCCAAGAAGAAGGACAGGGCAGCTTCTCTGCAGGTGACTTCACTTTAAAGACGTATAGAAGTACTAAGCTTTTAATAATAGTTAAGAGTTACATATGTGAGTAACATACTGATTAGACGAAGCATTCTCTTTTATTTACTGTAGTTTAAAAAACGTTTTTCCAACAAACACTTCAGTCTTCAGTTTATCGAGATACGTTCCTGGAGATACGTGGTTTTCACTGGACATGATTGGCTTCCAAATAAGCTGTGAAGTGACAAAAAGATGGTCGTACACACTTGAAACTGAGATTCAGAGAAACTTTCCTCCTGCAGCAGATGGAAACAGTCTCAAAGCTTTTCAGCACAGAGAAGATCAAACATCCAAACGAAGTAACAACAAGCTAAATACATTTTGGAGTGGAGGCTGACTTTATTCATTCTTTATTTATTTATCCTTTATTTAACCAGAAAGATCTCATTGAGATACAATATCTCCTCTGCCAGGGAGTCCGGGTCAGGATAAGTAAAAGTGTTTCATTTAGAAGTACAAACAGGGAACAAAAAGCACACCACAACACAACACATGCAAGAATCAGAGGCTGAAAGCATCAAAGCAGATGATGAAGCGTGTTAAAAGCATCAACATTGTTCTGTACAAACTGATTCTTAACTAGTAGTCCAAGCTTGCAGAGTGTGAAAGAATAATATGTCAGTAAACTGGACGTTAACGTATCTGTGTTCTTAGCTCGGGCTGCGGACGCTGCAGGATCTGGCTCCAGAGATGCGTCTGGCGATGAGCTGTGACCTGGAGGAAGAGGAGGGAGAGATGCCGGCTGATGAGATATTCGACAGCAAGCACGACACCTTGGTGAACACCACGCCCGCCATCACGCCGCTGCCGCCCATACACATGCTGGTCGAGCAGGTAACGGTGCTCATGGAGCCTGAGCCCACGATAGCTAACGTGGTGGTGACGGAGCAGGTGACGGGGCTGCAGGACCACCAGAGACCCGGATCAGAGCTGGCGGGAGTCAGCGTGGTGACGGAGCAGCCTGTGAGGTCCGACCCCCTGCCCATCAGGTGTTCCTCTCTCTTTATATATTTCTTTAACATCAGTGTGTGTGTGTGGGGGGGGGGGGAGTATTCAGAGCACTCACTGCAGTACAAACAACAGTCTGAAAATACTCCACTAGAAGTCAAAGTAAAAGTACTTTAAGTACTGACTGCAGTAAATGTTATATATTATATCTGATGTTCTTGTTACATTAATGTGTGTGTTACATGTTCCTGTTACATTAATGTGTGTGTTACATGTTCCTGTTACATTAATGTGTGTGTTACATGTTCTTGTTACATTAATGTGTGTGTTACATGTTCCTGCTACATTAATGTGTGTGTTACATGTTCTTGTTACATTAATGTGTGTGTTACATGTTCCTGCTACATTAATGTGTGTGTTACATGTTCCTGCTACATTAATGTGTGTGTTACATGTTCCTGTTACATTAATGTGTGTGTTACATGTTCCTGTTACATTAATGTGTGTGTTACATGTTCCTGTTACATTAATGTGTGTGTTACATGTTCCTGTTGCATTAATGTGTGTGTTACATGTTCCTGTTACATTAATGTGTGTGTTACATGTTCCTGTTACATTAATGTGTGTGTTACATGTTCCTGTTACATTAATGTGTGTGTTACATGTTCCTGTTACATTAATGTGTGTGTTACATGTTCCCGTTACATTAATGTGTGTGTTACATGTTGCTGTTACATTAATGTGTGTGTTACATGTTCCTGTTACATTAATGTGTGTGTTACATGTTCCTGCTACATTAATGTGTGTGTTACATGTTCCTGTTACATTAATGTGTGTGTTACATGTTCCTGTTACATTAATGTGTGTGTTACATGTTCATGTTACATTAATGTGTGTGTTACATGTTCCTGCTACATTAATGTGTGTGTTACATGTTCCTGTTACATTAATGTGTGTGTTACATGTTCCTGTTACATTAATGTGTGTTACATGTTCCTGTTGCATTAATGTGTGTGTTACATGTTCCTGCTGCATTAATGTGTGTGTTACATGTTCCTGTTACATTAATGTGTGTGTTACATGTTCCTGTTACATTAATGTGTGTGTTACATGTTACTGTTACATTAATGTGTGTGTTACATGTTCCTGTTACATTAATGTGTGTGTTACATGTTCCTGTTACATTAATGTGTGTTACATGTTCCTGTTACATTAATGTGTGTGTTACATGTTCCTGTTACATTAATGTGTGTGTTACATGTTCCTGTTACATTAATGTGTGTGTTACATGTTCCTGTTACATTAATGTGTGTGTTACATGTTCCTGCTGCATTAATGTGTGTGTTACATGTTCCTGCTACATTAATGTGTGTGTTACATGTTCCTGCAGACTTTATTTATTTGAAGAAGAAGAATCTTCTCATGAAGGAAACTTCATCACAAACATCTGGAGAAACATGTTTAAGTAACTCTGTTATAATGAGTTGTTTTCTCTCCTGTTCAGGGTGGACCTCTTCGAGTTGCCTCCTCTTCCTCCTCCTCCTTCTTCTCCTCCTCCTCCTTCTCCTCCTCCGCCTCCTCCTTCTCCGCCTCCTCCTTCTCCGCCTCCTCCTTCTCCTCCTCCTCCTCCAGAGATGGCACCGGTCGTCGTAGAAGAACCAGTCGTGGCGGCTCCAGCCGAAGTAGCTGAGCAGGTTTATATCACTGAGGAGGATCCTGCAGGTGTGGCATCAGTAGAAGGGTGAGAAACAGAGAAGATTGTTACAACCTTTGGTCATCTCAGCTCTTTCTTATTGTTTTTATATAGCTTAAACACACAATATAGAACTGCAACCAATAATTATTTTCATTATTGATTAATTGTTTGTTCTATAAAATAGTGAAAAATGTCCAAGATGACGTCTTTAAATGTCTTGTTTTGTCCAAAACCCAA
>NC_041361.1:200472-210472 GCF_900634415.1 Cottoperca gobio
ATTTTTTATGTGTCGTGCGCTCAGATTTGGGTGTTTTTCTTTACCACAGATGCGCCGACCTTTAAGGTTTTAACGCAGTGCTTTCGAACACCTTGGAGTCGAAATTTTGATTTATGCATTTCTGTATAAATTGCAGCGCTGTGAAGGCGCGACAGAGCGCCATGTAATTGGACATTTGTCCACTGATGCTGCAGTCGATAGCTGTGATGGAGCGGCCCGCGACAGTACCAAAAAAAAAAAAAAAAATGTGTAGGATGTCCAGAGATTTCTGCAGCAATGACATTTAGCAAAGCAAGGTGGAGGATGCAGCCTCGATCATCTCCAGGGATCCCTTCGGCTAATTGATTTAGGCTGCTCACATCTCAATAAGCCTGCTGTTGCTAAGATAACAAACATGATTAATTTCTGTGGCAGGCCCTTGTGTGTGTGCGTGCGCATGTGTGTGTACGTGTGTGTGTGTGTGTGTGTGCGCGCACGCGCTCGGGTAGCCGCAGTAGGCCGCGCGACACAAGAGGAGCACGGTCTCCTGGATCCCTGTGTCCACGAGCCGCTCATCTCTCAGGGCTGA
Source organism: Cottoperca gobio (assembly GCF_900634415.1). NCBI lineage: Eukaryota > Metazoa > Chordata > Actinopteri > Perciformes > Bovichtidae > Cottoperca > Cottoperca gobio. The sequence continues at coordinate 201,041 of NC_041361.1, forward strand.
GAGGCTCGTGACAAAGGCAAGGCTCCAGTGAGATGAGCAGGAACCAGACATGCTGTTTGTCATTGTGCGTCATCTGTTTAATATGGATGCTGAGAGAAACAATGAGGGTGAAAGCATCTCTGCTGCTTATTTCCAGTGCGGCCATTTATTGATGCACACAGGGACACACCGCCTTCTTCTTCTTCTTCTTCTTCTTCTTCTTCTTCTTCTTCTTCTTCTTCTTCTTCTTGGCGGTGTCGCATTCACCTGCGCACAAATGCTTCCTCCTGTTTGTCGTCAATTACAACAGATTTCGCGAGATTTGCACACAAATGATTATAAAAGAAGAAGACTGCTGTGAAGTCACCAGTCGGTTAATCAGCTTTAGTGTAATGGTAATGCTGGCAGGGGCTCACACCCACACACTCAAGCCAATATTAAAAACAGTGTATTGTCGTCAGTGCCAGACATTAAGGGGGGCAAAGGGCACAAATGAGCAAGAAAGTGTACAAATCCCACATTAAGCCTTATTCAATTCATTTAATTATATTCACTAATACATATTTTTTGTGCATCCCCAAATTTACTAAATGCCCCATTTTTTTCAACAGCAATGACAAATGTTGCCCCCTAAATTTTTAGATTTTATTCCCCACACTGATGTGCAGCTTCACAAAGATGCCAGCTGTGCCCGTTGAGTCAGATATTTGCCATATAACAAACACCTGCAGGTGGCCTGTGGGCTTTATGAGACGGAGGTAATTAGGTTCATGTTTTTAATCAGCATCATATCATCACGTGGCTGCTCTGCTGCGAGACGAGCATTTCACACAGTGCGAGCAGGAGGCAGCGTGAAGATGTTCAAATAAAACTCAACTAATTGATGTTTTGTTTTGTTTTGGCAGCTGGTGGCCCAAGGGCAGTTCACTGTACTCAAACAACCGCTGGGATTTATCAAAATTCTACAATGGGTAAGTTCCTTGTTTTATTTTTTTATTGGATAAAAAATGTATGTAAAATGTTCAAAATAAAATAATAAAAGAAGCACTGAAATCACAAAAAGAACATTTGAAAATTAAATCCATCCATCGTCTACCGCTTATCCGAGCATTATTATGTAGTAATATAACATTATTATGTAATAATAGAACATTATTATGTAGTAATATAACATTATTATGTAGTAATATAACATTATTATGTAATAATAGAACATTATTATGTAATAATAGAACATTATTATGTAGTAATATAACATTATTATGTAGTAATATAACATTATTATGTAATAATAGAACATTATTATGTAATAATAGAACATTATTATGTAGTAATATAACATTATTATGTAATAATAGAACATTATTATGTAATAATAGAACATTATTATGTAGTAATATAACATTATTATGTAATAATAGAACATTATTATGTAATAATAGAACATTATTATATAGTAATAGAACATTATTATGTTGTAATAGAACATAATGTAGTAATAGAACATTATTATGTAGTAATAGGACATAATGTAGTAATAGAACATTATTATGTAGTAATAGGACATAATGTAGTAATAGAACATTATTATGTTGTAATAGGACATAATGTAGTAATAGAACATTATTATGTAGTAATAGAACATTATTATGTTGTAATAGGACATAATGTAGTAATAGAACATAATGTAGTAATAGAACATTATTATATAGTAATAGAACATTATTATGTAGTAATAGAACATTATTATGTTGTAATAGAACATTATTATGTTGTAATAGAACATTATTATGTTGTAATAGGACATTATTATGTTGTAATAGAACATTATTATGTAGTAATAGGACATTATTATGTTGTAATAGAACATTATTATGTTGTAATAGAACATAATGTAGTAATAGAACATTATTATGTAGTAATAGGACATTATTATGTTGTAATAGAACATTATTATGTTGTAATAGAACATAATGTAGTAATAGAACATTATTATGTAGTAATAGGACATTATTATGTTGTAATAGAACATTATTATGTTGTAATAGGACATTATTATGTTGTAATAGAACATTATTATGTAGTAATAGAACATTATTATGTAGTAATAGAACATAATGTAGTAATAGAACATTATTATGTTGTAATAGAACATTATTATGTTGTAATAGAACATTATTATGTTGTAATAGGACATAATGTAGTAATAGAACATTATTATGTAGTAATAGAACATTATTATGTTGTAATAGAACATAATGTAGTAATAGAACATAATGTAGTAATAGAACATTATTATGTAGTAATAGAACATAATGTAGTAATAGAACATTATTATGTAGTAATAGAACATTATTATGTTGTAATAGAACATAATGTAGTAATAGAACATAATGTAGTAATAGAACATTATTATGTTGTAATAGGACATAATGTAGTAATAGAACATAATGTAGTAATAGAACATAATGTAGTAATAGAACATTATTATGTAGTAATAGAACATTATTATGTTGTAATAGAACATAATGTAGTAATAGAACATAATGTAGTAATAGAACATTATTATGTTGTAATAGGACATAATGTAGTAATAGAACATAATGTAGTAATAGAACATTATTATGTAGTAATAGAACATTATTATGTTGTAATAGAACATAATGTAGTAATAGAACATTATTATGTAGTAATAGGACATAATGTAGTAATAGAACATTATTATGTAGTAATAGGACATTATTATGTTGTAATAGGACATAATGTAGTAATAGAACATTATTATATAGTAATAGAACATTATTATGTAGTAATAGAACATTATTATGTTGTAATAGAACATAATGTAGTAATAGAACATAATGTAGTAATAGAACATAATGTAGTAATAGAACATTATTATGTAGTAATAGAACATTATTATGTTGTAATAGAACATAATGTAGTAATAGAACATAATGTAGTAATAGAACATAATGTAGTAATAGAACATTATTATGTTGTAATAGAACATAATGTAGTAATAGAACATTATTATGTTGTAATAGAACATAATGTAGTAATAGAACATAATGTAGTAGTAATAGAACATAATGTAGTAATAGAACATAATGTAGTAATAGAACATTATTATGTTGTAATAGAACATAATGTAGTAATAGAACATTATTATGTAGTAATAGAACATTATTATGTTGTAATAGAACATTATTATGTAGTAATAGAACATTATTATGTAGTAATAGAACATTATTATGGAGAAACCACTCGGAGCTTGTGTTGTTTGCGATGGACGACCTTGTCTTGTCCCTAACTGACAGATTTGTGACCTTCTGACACACAGAGGTCATGAAGCTTCTTAATGGATGTGACTTTACACGCTTAGAAAAAGAATAAAAGGCTCTCAGTTTAACCCTCACAAGGGTTTAACAGTGATTTCACTCTTCTCTACTTACGTTACACCACGAACGTGTAATAAGTAAATCTAAACGTATTCAAATAATGATCTTGGCATCGAGGAGCGTCTCGTATCCTGATAATGTGATCTGAGAGGAGACACCAGCAGGAAGTGTGACGTCACATTGGTAGTAACACGATGTCAGGCCGCTCAGGAGTATAATGACAAATTGTCAAATCCTTCTGGCGTGACCTCTGCACGCTACAGCAGCTCATTACCTCCTCCGCCAGAGGATGGAGCCAGAAAACTGCTCGTGCACTAGTTCATGTATGAAGAGGACAGAAACATTTACCCAACGATTTCATTTAGCTTCAATTTACAAATGTCTGCATCTGAAAGATGTGTATTTATTATTACATTTAAGACTCCTTCTATAATCAGAAACAATGAGCTGATTAATCAATTACTTTAAAAAAATGAATCTTTTTTTTCATGCATACACATTTAGACCATTTGGACACCCTAACAAACACAAAGGCAACAACAGATGATATGAAAACATAAAAGGACGCAGATAAGAAACACGGGACAGCATGTTAACAAAGAAAAAATATGCATTTTAAATAAATAAGCGGAGGGCGTGGTCTGTTTAGGTTTAGTTGCATTGATTAATTAATCACTAATTATTTTAGTAATCAATTAATCATCATTTTTCAAGCCAGAATAAAAGCCAAACCGTGTGTCCAGCTTCTCCCCTGTGAGGATTTACTGCTTTTCTTTGTCTGATCCCACCCTAAGCTCATTATCTTCGTTGTTTTGGTCGCACAAAACAACCGACATGATGCCGTCACCTTGGGCTTCCACTGTGTCCTTACACCTCTCTCACATATTGTAGCTCAAAGGATCCACTGACTACACGAGACAATAATCAGCAGATTAATGCATCACAACAATAATTGTTAGTTCCAGTCATGTTGATCTTACAGGAGAGTGTATAGACATAAAGGTCACACGTTACAAATATGTTCCCAGTACATCCTCATCAGTGACGAGGCTGCAGGGTTCACACAGATGCAGCTGGGCTCCACAGTGGTGGGAACACTGGCACTAATTACCCACGCAGGCCCCGCAGCAGCGAAGGCCTCTGAAATCTGTCTTTTATTTTCCTGTGTTGAACCCAGATGTGACGGTATGAACTGGTTACAGCAGCCAGTTTGCTTTATCGATACAGTGAGCGAAATCATTTGTGGAGCTGCAGCTGTTTTGATACTTGATTCATCATTTGTCTTTTTTATCAAGCAAAAATACCCAATTTATTTATGTTCTCGCTGTCGTATGTGATGGTAACTGAATATCTTTGGCTCATACAAGCAGTATGAGGAGGTCACTGACATGTTATCAAGCTGCAGGTCTGTAAAGTGCTAGCAGGGGCTACCTTGTGATTGACAGGTCGCTGCTGGTCTGGGTGTTGTCTGTGTCTTTAACCCTTTCACAGTTTGTGTTTTCACATCATCTATAACATTTTGGTCGCCTATAAAAAGTCTTGTTCAACGTTCGGTGGCATTCAGCTCCACTCTGTCGCTTCTGGTTGCAAAAAAAACAAGATGGCGACGGCCAGAATGCCAAACTCAAGGCTTCAGAAACATCACGGTGACGACGTCCACTTCCTGATACAGTCGATGCATTTTATAGACAAAACGATGGCTGGATAAATCAAGTTAATAATTGGCAGATTAGATAAACGCTACTCGCAGCCTTGATCATTTTAATGAGCTCTATGCTCATTAAATACATGCATGCAATGTATTATTACTACATTTAGTTGTAGTAGATGTGAAGGAGGATGCCCGTCCTGCACATGCGTCCCCTGATCTCCTCAACATGAGAACACTTAACACAACCCAGATTGAAAACCTGCGTGCCAAAGCCAGAGTCCCACACTGTAAAGGGCTCTGCTGCAGATATGCTAGAGAGGCATGAGTGGTACTGCATGACTCTGTAGTCCTTCCCTGGAGCTGTGTGAGTGTGCCAGCACCTCATCACAGCCTGCCTGGGTCACAGCAAGCCAACCGCCAATCAGGAGCCTCGCTCAGGAGGCCAGGGCCCATGAATCATCTGCTGGCGTCAGACGAGGGAGGAGCTGCTGCTCTCTCTGGATTAATATGGGCATACACAACCAGCAACACCGTCTTTATTCAGGAGGGGGAGAGAGCAGCCTCCCTGTCTTACAGGCTGCCATGAAAAAGATGCTTCTGTATAGAAGAAGCACCTGTTTGGGTGTCCTTAAAAAATGAATTGTGTTCATATTCATATATTTGAATTAGAGGGATGAGAGTCAACGGATTGCATCTGATAAAGTGGATAAATTCTACATTTGATGATGAGAATCTGTGAGATTTAAGCAGCGTGCATGTGTGAGTCATGTAGCGTCGCCCGCCCCTCCCTCTGTCTCTGGGGAATAGTGCTGACAGGGCAGAGATTTGATGGATGTTGGAAGACATTGAGTTCCATCACAGAGTACGCGACAGCGCGGCTCTGCTGTGTTGGATTTCATCATTCTGCAAAACACATTTCTCTTCTCTGACTCATAAAAAAGGCCGTTTGTGGAACCATGAAGTCTGATTCACTGGCGTGGTGTCTAGTGTGTGATAAAAGATGTTGGTTTTGCCGTCACTCCGGGGCTTTGGCTGTTCAGACGCTCGGAGTCTCGGCGGTGTCTCCTGCGGGGCCTCTGGTGGAGCCGCACACAGCTTGTGTTTATTTCTGTGCCTTTGTGCTTTCGGCAACATGTTGGCATGAAGGAGGTGCTAAACTCCTACGAGGACGGATCCAACGTTTTAGTTGCATAAGAACCAGGAAATCTTCCAAAAGTATCGAATGTCATCACAGAACAATAAAAGTGGAGCAATTAAAGATAAACTAGCCGATGTTAGCTTAACGCAGATCAATCGTAGTGGCGAATATGTTGCATGATAAATACAATTAACATAAAATCAGACACACTTGATAAATAAAATTGTAAAATAAGATTAAAAAAAACATAGATTGCATCACATATGATTGAAAATAAAACCCACTAAATAATTAAAAAAATCAAATAAACAATATTAAAATCATGCACATCAATCAACGCTGCAGCAGCATTAACAAGTCTCCATCATATTTTACTCTGTTGTTATCTTTTATTTTATACATCAGTGCTTAGAAAAAATATTGAAGTAATTATAAATGTTAATGGATTGTGGTACCTTTAAGTATTAATATCAGGACAAATCGGTCGACAGTTGGTTCTGTTATTGATCTGACAGACAGACAGACAGACAGACAGACAGACAGACACAGACAGACAGACACAGACAGACAGACAGACAGACAGACAGACACAGACAGACAGACACAGACAGACAGACAGACAGACACAGACAGACAGACAGACAGACACAGACAGACAGACACAGACAGACAGACAGACAGACATGTTGTGTCTCTCTGTGTGTAGATTGTGCGTCCTCTCGGCACTGACAACCATCCTGCATACCAGGAGGGCCTCTGCCTCCTCACTGTGTGAGGCTGCCAGTACTGTTACCATGGCACCAAACACTCGACGTGCCACCATTTCTTTTCTCTTCTTCCTCCCCCATCACTCCCCCATCACTCCCCCATCACTCCCCCATCACACCTCCTCACACTCATCTAGCACCATAAAAGTACAACTCCTAGTTGTGCTACGGCGCCTCCCGTTTGTTTCCAGGGATGGCGTCTGTTGTTCACACTGAAACATCTCAACTGTTTGATTTATTGTCGTGAAACTTGGTTCACACATTCGTGTCCCTCTTTGGAGGAATTGTAATGACTTTGGTGATCCATAACTTTTCATCTGGCACCTCCGTCAGACCTACCTGCAGAACTAATGACACTCAGTGTTCACTGCTAATCAGCAAATGTTAGCATGCTAACACGCTAACCTAACATTGTAAATATTATACAAACATGTCAAGGTTTGTTATCGTCAGCATGTCCATCAAACCGACCATCCCAAGATGTCCGACTGATAATAATTCTGCGTCTTTATGAACCTGCTGAAAGGTCAAAAAACTAAAGTTAGCATGCTGACGTTAGCATTTAGCATTTAGCTCCTGGCCGCTGCGCCTTACTTTCTAGTTATCCCCAGTGGTCACTTGTGGTAATGCAGCAAACATCCCCATTGTAAAAGAGACTTCTGTAAGACTGTTGATCCATAATGACTCTTTCTATTATGAACTTTAGATCCATGAGTTTTATATTTGTAAATCCACCACAGTTTAAAGTCTGTGTGCCGAGCAGGAACTCATTGCATTGAATATGTGCCATCTTTATGTCCTGTATCCAAACTCAGGAAGCATTTGTCGTGGAGCGTTTGCAGAGATTTCCTTTTCCATCAGCGTTTGTGTGTTAATGCATGAAAGCGTGGCTGCGTGCACATACGACGTGGTCGCAGCTACTGTGAATGTGCACTTGTTTTGTGTTCCCAAAAGCTACTTTTCCATCTAAAATAACAGACATGTATGAGAGAGCCCAGCTCTCATTCTCTCCTAAATATATCAGAAGACAGCTGGGCCAGTAAACGTTGATGATCTCATGTAATCCTAACCTCTAACGGTCTCAGAGGAATAATGACACAGTTATAACCAGAATAAGATGGATGGCACGATATATTTTGGTATAAAATGCGCACTGTGTGAAGCATTGTGCCGACACTGCAGTTGTGATACGCTGCACATGCTGTAGGTATTGATTAATTGCTCATCTGCTGCTGCAGCGTCACATCCTATTGTTCTGTTTTGGGGTTTTAAAGGGAAAGCCTTTTCTACAGACCGTCCTGAACGTGACATCGAGAGTAATACGTGAATGGACACCAAAAATGAGCTCAAATGTTTCCAAGATTTGCAAGATCAGTGTCTGCAGCTCCAACATTGTAATAATAATGTAGAAATTATTCATATTCTAGGGTGGATTTTAACTCAAAAGCTCTACTCCAGATGGCACATTTGTTCTTTGACAGAAATGTCTAATAACTGTTATTTATCAGCGGTCTGTTCTCCCTCCTCTCACACGCTAACGCTGAGACTTTCATCACATTCACAGTCATTTGCATTGCTTATTAAAACCTGTTAATTAGCCTCCCACCAAGGTGTTGGAGATGTTACGAAGACACTAGAGACTCACAGGTAACTAATATATATCACCATGAAACTTCCCCACTTCATTACTTACAATTAATCTTACGTTTAAATGTGTAAATGAGGCATTCTCTTATTAAATATGTGTAATGTAGTATGTCCAGACGTAAAGAGAAGTCTGGATGAAGCAGGTTCAGAGTGTTTCATGTTGTTCACATGTCAAAGGTTTGTACAGATTCTGGATCTGTCTTTGTATCACTCCATAAATCACTGAATCCTGTCAACACACAGAACTTAGTGCATCTCCTGCATGTAGTGAGTGTAGCGTGTATAACATGAGCTGTGAGTGACATGTGAACAAAGCCCTCTGCACAAAGCTTCAGAATATAGAGAGGAATGAAAGTGGAAAGTTTGGTGTATGTAAGTGCTGCTGAAGTGGAGACTTCTGCTGAAGAGTGGGAGAAAAAGCTCCTTTAGAGAAAAGCTCCTTTAAAGATATGTATTGTAACATTCATACATGTTGTACACACTACAGGTGAACAGAGTCATACATGTTGTACACACTACAGGTGAACAGAGTCATACATGTTGTACACACTACAGGTGAACAGGATCATACATGTTGTACACACTACAGGTGAACAGAGTCATACATGTTGTACACACTACAGGTGAACAGGGTCATACATGTTGTACACACTACAGGTGAACAGGGTCATACATGTTGTACACACTACAGGTGAACAGGGTCATACATGTTGTACACACTACAGGTGAACAGAGTCATACATGTTGTACACACTACAGGTGAACAGGGTCATACATGTTGTACACACTACAGGTGAACAGAGTCATACATGTTGTACACACTACAGGTGAACAGGGTCATACATGTTG
>NC_041361.1:212972-230472 GCF_900634415.1 Cottoperca gobio
TTTAAACTAATATTATTATTTATACTATATTTAAACTAATAATCTTATTTATACTGTATTTAAACTAATATTCTTATTTATACTGTATTTAAACTAATAATCTTATTTATACTGTATTATTACTGTATGTTGTATATTTACGTATATATATTGTAGTGTAATGTACATATTTATTTACATTTTTCTTATAATTTCTCTTTGCTATATATATATATATATATATATATATATATATATATATTTCTAATCTAGAATGGGAACAATGATGTGATCATGGAGGAAAGTGTGATTTAAAATGTGTCTGTTAAATTCTCACATGTCTTTGTTTCCCTTCCCTTTTTCTTTCCTGCAGATCTTTGCGATCTTCGCCTTCTCGACATGCGGCAGCTACTCCGGCATGTTCAAGATGAGCGTGGAGTGCAGAAACCGGTCGGAGAGTGACCTCGGCATAGAAGTAGAATTTGAATATCCGTTCAGGTGCGTCTCAACTTACTGTCAGCACAGGAGAAGATACACATCACAATAAATGACTGAGGCCACTGAATGTGTTGAAGCAGGAGCAGTTTATAAAGTGTCACACAGTGTTAGAACGTGTTACTGACAGTTGTTTTACTTTTATTCATTAATTCAATCTTTATTTATAGTCGAGAGATTTCATTTCATCGCGTCAAATACAAAAACAAAGAAAAGGAAACACAAAACCACAACAAAGAGATGTACTAATAAAAGTATAATAAATAATAAATATAAAAAATTATTTGATAGATTAATTAGGATGTAAAATAAAATACAGTAAAGTAAAAACTCTTTGAGTCTTGCATTTAGTGTAGATACTTTTAATTAAAATAATAAAATAAATAAATAAGTAAAGTATATACATATATATAGAGTAAATTATATACATAAGAATAAATAAATAAGAGTAAATTATATATCATAATAAAATAATAATAAAATAATAGAGTAAATAAAATAATAAAATAAAATAATAGAGTAAATTATATACATAAGAATAAATAAATAAGAGTAAATTATATATCATAATAAAATAATAATAAAATAATAGAGTAAATTATATGCATAAGAGTAAAGTATATTTCATAATAAAATAATAATAAAATAATAGAATAAATAAAATAATAAAATAAAATAAGAGTAAATTATATACCAGTAATCATATAAAAAATGATATTTTAATAATTTTAATATATTTACACAAGGTGTTAAATATGTGAAGTGTATCACATTTATTTTTATTTATTTTGTCATTTCTCTCTCCGTCTCTGTTGCTGTTCTCAGGCTCCACCAGGTTTACTTTGATGCCCCCACCTGTAAGGGAGGGAACCCCGAGCGTCTCTTCCTGGTCGGGGACTACTCCTCCTCCTCCGAGTTCTTCGTCACCATCGGTGTCTTCTCCTTCCTGTACGCCATGGCCTCCCTCTCTGTGTACTGCTTCATACTGGAGAAGTACCGTGAAAACTGCAAGGGGCCCCAGATTGTGAGTTTATGCCTTTTACACCGTACAATACTAGTTTAACTCCAAGTATGACAATATCAAAGCATCTTGATTACTTCACATTACTTCTGGATTACCTCAACAGCAAATATGCAAAAAAAGACAAGAAAAAAATGAAATTTCAACATTATTTTGTATTTAAAGAAAGAAAAACATCAAACATTTTAACATCGAATCATTCGGCTCATTGGTGTTGCCTGATTTTAACTTGGAGCAGCAGTACCCATATAAATGTAATTAAATGAACCCGGTTTGTCCTGTATCGTGTGTTTGGTGAAGCAGAAGTTTTAAGCTCATTTCCTTTTCACGCTGGGATGCATCTCTGCAAAAAATAAATATATATAAATATAAAATCTTGACAAACCGGAAACAAACCGTCCAGCTTTAAGATAACTTGCACTGTGATGTTGTTCCCCTTTTTCTGCTTTACATACAAAATAATGGCCAAATTATTATTTACTTTATTTAAAAGGGACCATGAACGGTTGAAAACAGAAACGTCACCATTTGATGCACTGGAGCAGATTATAGCAGAGAACACAATAACGAACATACTGCACAATACAAAGCTACACACAGGAACACATCACTTCTTTATTTTAAAATGTAGATCAAAAGTATAGTTCTGCTAATATTGTCACTGAAATGTCCATTCCCTACGCCTGTTTATATGATATGGAGTCAGAGGTGTTGGTGGTAAAAGTGATCGTGTTCTTTCTTTCTGATCCGCAGGACTTCGTTGTGTCGGCGGTGTTTGCCTTCATGTGGCTGGTGTCCTCCTGTGCTTGGGCTAAAGGCCTGTCGGACGTGAAAACAGCCACCGACCCGGAGAGTGTGATCACTCTCATCGCCGCCTGTGAGGAACCAGAGAACCGCTGCCGTGAAGTCCATGACCCCAAAGTCTCCGGCCTCAACACCTCTGTGGTAGGTCCCCGTTGCTCCACACTGAGCAGAGTGTATTATTATTATTTTACTAGCTTAGTATTGTTTGCACCATAAAAAGGTTTGTTTGTACGTACAGTGTTTCCCCTACCATTGTCTTGTGGGGGCGCTGCACCTTTACCCTAACGGTACGGATAAACGTGCAATGTGTTTAACACACACACACACACACACATTCTGATTTGTCTCACCGGTAATGTAATGGCACGGACCGGCGCGCTGTTTTGTAAAAAAAAACCTACCGTTAGCGAACGTGGCCGCGCTGACATGGAAGGGTTTTCGCAGTTTTCTACAGAACCGCTCATCCAAATAACTTCACGCACGACACTGCACTTCCTCGGGTCTTCAGCAACACGCACACCAAGCAGGAAGTAGATCGGTCCAAGGGTTGGCGAGATAATCGAAACTCAGATACACACACACACAAACGTCTGTCATTATAGTATGATGTAGTAGGGTCCCTGCTCCGTCTCTCCAACAGCTAAGGGGGTCCTGGGCTGAAAAGCGTTGAAGACCCCTGATATAAAGAGTTGAACAGAAACAGTTAAACTCATATGTCCAACACTTCTCTGCTCCGCAGGCTTTTGGCTTCATCAACCTGATCCTGTGGATAGGGAACCTGTGGTTTGTGTTCAAGGAGACCGGCTGGATGGCCGCCTTCTCCGGAACATACGTTCCATCACAGGAAAAGCAGCCCGCACCCGATTCCTTTGCCCAGGAAGGATACGCTCAGCAGGACCCCTACGCCGGATCCCAGGGAGGGTACCAGCCCGAATACGGCCAGCAGCAGCAGCAGGGCGGCGGCTACAATGAGGAGGGGGGATACAGCCAGGGCTATGAGCAGCAGCCCACCTCCTATGCTAATCAGATGTGAGCCTGTCCCGCCAAACCTCAGCTGCAGGATGGTGAGTGTAAATATACTGTATCTGCACCGGTTAGAATATGTTTACAATGATCGCAATACTGTTTATCTTTGAGGTAATAATGTAAGATGCAGGTTCCCAACGCTTCTTCTTGATTTTAAGGGCATTCGTCCTGCATTAGAAAAGTACGCAGTTAAAAACAACCGAAGAGCTAAAAGAAAAATGGCCAAGCGTCAACGAGAAGAAAACACAGAATTGGTCACAAAGCTTATTAAAATGATTATACAACATAATACAGAGAGAATTGTATCAAAAAGTTCTAAAAATACCATGAAAACTCATCTCTGATCCAATGTTCACAGGAAATAATCATCAAATAATAATAGTTACTATTTTGGCTAATTGTACAGTTTATCAGTTGTTGCACTATTATGCATTGAATATAATATGAAATATACATTAAATACGTCACTCCAATGGAAACATCCCATTGGCTTTTTGTCGAGGTAACCAGGGCGAATACACAAATACGTCATCGCTGCAGCACTTTACTGGACTAACATTCTTCAGGTGGATAAAAACACAACTCCAGATAAACAATGATTCTCCATGTCTGCAGGATGTGTACATAAGTAACTCGCATATCATCCTCAAAGGTGATAATATTTCGCCACAAAGTCAGATATTGCAGATTTAAAAATGTAGTTTTTGCACAGACAAGTGATTTTATGGCTCATCACTTAGACTGGAATCATGAGGAGGTCGTCTCTTCAAGGATTAACAATCACAGAGACTAATAACTCTCTGAATGTACATATACGTATCTACACGTAAGTACAGAAACAACAACCCGTATTTACATGAAGTCTCCTCCAGATACATGACAGCACTGCTTGTTCATTGACACAACATAGTGTGTGTTTATGTTCAGTAGCAACATCGCTGCGTGACGAGGAGGTCGGGGTAGATGTATGGTGTGCAAATGCTACATCCCCCTGTTACAGCGACTCTGAGATCTCGTCCAGCCACATGCACTCACGCTTTGACTTCCTGTCCCCCCTGCAGCCCTGAAACAAAACTACTGGTGAAGGAGCTTTTTAGGGAAGTGCTCTGAGGCTCTGAGCTAAAACTGCACACAGTACTCAAAGATGTCCAGCCAGAGCCGTTAGCCTTTAGCCGTTAGAATTTAGCCTTTAGCTGTTAGCCTTTAGCTGTTAGCCGTTAGCCTTTAGCCTTTAGTCTTTAGCTGTTAGCCATTAGCCTTTAGCTGTTAGCCGTTAGCCTTTAGCCGTTAGCCTTTAGTCTTTAGCCGTTAGCCGTTAGCCTTTAGTCTTTAGCCGTTAGCCTTTAGTCTTTAGCTGTTAGCCATTAGCCTTTAGCTGTTAGCCGTTAGCCTTTAGCCGTTAGCCTTTAGTCTTTAGCCGTTAGCCGTTAGCCTTTAGTCTTTAGCCGTTAGCCGTTAGCCTTTAGTCTTTAGCCGTTAGCCTTTAGTCTTTAGCCGTTAGCCTTTAGCGAGATCGGCTTTTCTGACGTCTTACCTATTTTCTCAATCAGCTTTTTACCGATTTTGTTTATTTCACATCAAACTTTTTTAACTTAAACTTGAATTCTTGCTTATTTAATCATGAATACATAAACAAGATTTGAAACCAATGTTTCAGTTTGTGTCCCTTCTTTAATAACTCAATTCACGTATGTAAAATAAGATTAAATGAACCTTTATTGATCCCAGTGAGGTAATGTGGCTGTTGCCGCAGCACAAAGACAGAAATAAGTATAAAGAAAGAAATACTAACTGATATCAAACTAAAATAAGAATAACAAATAGAAAAACTATACAGAGCATATAATATATACTATAAACTCTTTACAAACAATATAACATTGACACATATTAACATCATATATTACATATACGTATATATATATTGTCATTTTCAGGCATAACTATAATAAACTTCAAAAGGCTTTTTAAAAGTGTCCATATCAGCTTTTAACGTCCCGTATTTGTGTAGCCGTAGCTTTGTTTGTATACTCAACATGTATGTTATCCTACGTCGGCGGTGTGTTTAATATTTCCACCCCCCTCTCTCTCTTCTCCACCTTTCTCTCCTCCCCCCAGGGTGACCTTGTGATTCTGGAGTGTGGCTCTTGACCACCGCCTGCATTTCCACACTCCTCTGTGTGTCTGTTTGTGTATCTGTGAGTTGACAGGCGGAGGGAGGGAGGCATGGAGGGGGGAGACCCTGGTGGGCCCTGGGGGGTGGGGGGAGGGGGGGACCCCGGGGAGGGCGGGGGGGGGGGGGGGGGGGGGGGGGTTTGCTGTAATATGATGTTTATTCTCGTGATGTATTTAACTGTAGAAGACAACAGAGGATTGTCTGTTTGGTTATACGAGAAAAACTTGAATACAAATACCAAAACATTTGTGGACGAACATTTAAAAGAAATAATGGAAAGACTTACATTTACGGGGGGGGGGAAACAATTGTAGTAATATTTAACTTGGGAGAATGTATTTGTCTGTGCTGTGTAAATATCAACATGCTGATATATATATATGATTATATGTACACAGTTGAATAATGGTGCACTCCATAAAAGTTGTTATACAACAAATGTTGAGCACAGAGTTATTCAATTGCATTTACTTTGGTTCTGTTTAGGAGCTCACATAGTTTAGCCTTTGCCCTTCAATCCCCTTAAATGATTCACACCATGATATTTGATTTATTCATTCAGAATATATGAATTCATAAAGTCATTTCATCAGGATTTAAGAAACGGGGTGAAAATATGAAAAACCAGAATGATCCATATAAAAAGTGAGCAGAGTGATTAACAGTAATAGCGGTGAATAGATGATCGTAGTAGGTTGTTTCTTTTACGTTTTTATACATATTTTTCCATCAAATATCAAACGAGGATGAACTCTTGTAATACACAGAACATTTTAAATCCTCACCTATAAGATCAAAACTCAGAGAGCATGGTAGCATCTCATATTCGCTGTGCTGTCTTGTGAATCGGGGGGCCGCGAACAACAGATTTAGCGACGTGTGTGTTTGTTTATTTGTTTGGATTTATGTGTCGGCATCGAGCTAACGTCGTCAATGAACCCTCGTCCTGTTTCGATCGCCTGTTCTGTGGTTTCCGGAAAGTTGCAAGACAGAGTCATATAGTTTTCTAACTGGTGTTTCTATCGCACTGTAATCAGCGACGTACTCACGTTAAGCAAATGAGAATATTAAAGTTATTACGAGGCGAGTCTGAACAATATAAACTCCTCCTGCATCCTCACTCCTTCTTTATCTCTCCCTGCATGCATCCTTATATCCTACAAGCATCCCCAAACACACTGAGAGCTTAAAGCTGCAGGAAAGTCGGACTACACGGTAACATCCCCGTGGTTACTGCACAGCACATACAGCAGCGCTGCTATAGTCTACTCAAAGCACAAAGCAAGTGCTGCAATAATTACGTCTTTCCAGATATAAACACCCGTCCTACTGCCAATCCTCTCTTTGGATTTACAAGATCGTGTTTGCCAAATGGTAAGAATTGTGTCTTGATTGGTATTTTCTGCTTCCACAGTCCTCATCCGGATGAATTGTTGTCCACCTCCAGTATATATCGATGCATTGCTTTCACTCTTTCTTTAAAAACCAGGGTTGTTTGATGCAGGCGGTGCAGAAACACCTTCCTCTGCTCCACCTGTTCCTTTTCTCTCTCTCTGTCTTTCTCTCTCTTTCACTGTAGCTCTTATAAATATGCTGAAATGAAATATACTCTGTTGTTAGTGGTGAATGATGTCTTGTGATACTCTCTCTACGCCTTTGGATAGTGCTGTGTTTATTGTGTATGATGTATTCATATTAGTATTTATGATAATGATAAGTCAGAGAAAAAAAAAATATCCAAGACTCTCCAGAATTCTGCTGTATTCTTATTATATGGGATCCATGTGAAACTAAATGAAATAAACTTGAAATTATTCTGTTGAAGGTTAAACTGTGTACTTCTGTTCATAGGCTGTCAATTATTTATTTTATTAATCACTTCAGTCATTTTCTGTGAGGCCAGCCTCGCACATGAGAGTGTTTCCTGATCTTCTTCATCACATAAATACTTTATAAATAAATACTTTGGGGTATTTGGACTTTTGGTCGAACAAAACAACATTTAAAGACGTCACATTTGGTCCTTTAAAGACAATTCTTTGACGTTTCATAGACTAAACGATTATTATTTAATAATTAAATATCTGCAGATAATGAAATTAAAAGATAGCAGCCCTACTATAGGTTTGTTCCAGCGTGTTATTAATACTTTTATGAATAAATTGTAACGGAAAAATTAGCTAAAAAGTAAAACACATTTTTACAATAAACGGTGTTCAAAACAGCAAAAGCAACAAAGGTGAAATAAAACTTGTAAAAAGCTCCATTAATCTTTATTTAGTGATAATCAGCCGCAGTTTTATATAAAAATGCAAATGTGTTGAGATATTTCTGTAGCTGGCCTATATTTATGACATATAAACTGTATTTCCGACAGTATGATGAGGCGGGTTAGTTTGACCCAATCTGTGGTTTAGAGTAAAAATCTGCATTCAAAATCTTACTTAAGTAAAAGTACAGAGGTCACATCAAAATATACTTAAAGTGACAAAAGTAAAAGTACCCACGATGCAGAATAATATATATATTATATTTTGGATTATAATTATTGATGCATTAATGTGTTTATCATTTCAATGTTGCAGCTGGAGGTTTTTTATTGACTATATTTACTGTCATGTAGCTTGTGAATCAATAAAGTTTTATCTTAATTTATACTTATACATGATAAATTATTTTTAAAAATGAGGTGGGGGGAGTGGGCTTTTTTTGCCTTTGGAAAGAGGGAGGAAGAGGGGACAGAAATTAATTATTTGTTGGTTATATATCTTTAAAGCAACTAAAGTTGTCAATTTAATGTAGTGGAGTTGAAGTATATACTCATATTCATAGAACACATACTTTATATATAGATATATATATAATATAGTTATATATATTATATATATTATATATAGATTATATATGATTATATATATATATATATATAATACATATATAATATATATATATATATATATTATATATTGTTATATATATTATATTATATATGTTATATATATATATATATAACATATATAATATGTTATATATATTATATAACATATATTATATATATGTTTATATATATATATATATATTATATATATATATTATATATATTATATATGTTTATATATATACATTATATAGGTTATATATGTATATATAGAGTATATATATATAACATACATAAGCGAAAGAAAAAAAAAAAATATATATATAACATATATAATATATAATATATATTTATATATATATATATATATGTTATATATATTTTTTTTAGATATATATATAATATATATAATATATAAAGTTGTCAATTTAATGTAGTGGAGTTGAAGTATATACTCATATTCATAGAACACATACTATACTTATACTATACTATATATATATATATATATATATATATATATATATATATATATATATATATATAACATATATAATATATATATATATATATATATTTATATATATATATGTTTTATATATATATATATATATATATATACATATATATATATACATATATATAATATATATATATATATATATATATATATATATATATATATATATTATATATATATATATATATATATATATATATATACATACATACAGAAGCGAAAAATAAAATAAAATAAAATAACAAACAAGAAATTAAAAACCAATAAAATAAAGATGCAACTCAGATAAAATCAGGAGAGACTTTCTGATTAAATTATGTTTTTTAGAAGAGATTTAAAAGAAGAAGGTAAATTCAAGTAAAGACAGAAGATCAAATTAAAATGAGTTGTAAAATTAAAAAAGGTGAAGACATAAATAACATTTAGTACTATAGAGGCTACATGTATGAGAATGAGGAGTGTGTGTTAAAGTAAGTTAAAGTATCTCCAACATGTGGTCTTATTTCCTATATGGCCCTTATCCTCTTCCGTACATATGAGAGAATAAATAAATACAAAATAAAGCGCCAGAGACATATAAACACTGACTGAGGCAGTCTTGAGTAAATATACTTAATACTCCACTTTTCATTTGCCATGTAAAACATCAGCCAAAAAGCACGTCTAGTTTCCGAGCAGCCCCTGAAGGCAGCACGTCTCGGTGTCATGAGTGTGCCAACAAACAGCAGCTTCCCTCGAGAAAAGTGAAAGCCAACGCCCCGCTGTCAGCTCCTCCAGCCGGCCCCCCTCCCTCCCCACACACGCACAGAAAGCTTTCTCCGGAGGTCGTGATTGAGCTCTTCCACGGAACACTTCACGTTTCACTCCTTCCACATCGGAGACGTTGATTCGACCTTTTCTTTCCCTCCTGTTGCTTCTCGCGTTGTATTTACTCCGCTCGTCGTCGTCGGTGGTTTGTGGCGATAAAGGCTCGAACACACAAGTCGGTTATAATAAGTTAGTTGTTACAACATGGGGGATTCAGGCGCGGCCAGCACCGGTGCGAACTGCCTGCAGAAGCTGAAAAGTTACGTGAACACACCGAAAGGTGTTATCCTCGCTGCAGAAATAGTAAGTAACGTTAACGTTGTGTCAGCTGTGAGCTGTGCATTGTTACACACCCTGCCTGTAAAGTGTTGTGCAGAAGTAGCCTGCATCTAATTAATATTTCATGCATAGTTAAGTGGATTAAAGTAGCCTACACATTGATTTTCTCCCTCACTATTCGTCTGTTTTCTTCTTTAAATCTGTTTTTCTCACTCTCTCTCTCCCCCCCCCCCCCCCCCCCCCTCGGCATGTGTTCTGGGGGTTGGGGGATCATGCACAGGGGGTTAAGGTTTTCCACCTGTCACTTGTGCTCCACTGTTTTCTCATTTGGCACCAAAGAGCCAAATGCTCCTCGTTCATGGCAGAGGGGAAAGGTCAAATGGGTTAAGTCGCCCCAGTGTCTGCTTATTATTACCCTGCATGTGTAGGCAGAGCGTTAACAGTAGCCTAAATAAGGTGAAGGGAAAATGCAATGTACATCACATTCCTGCTCATATAAAGGCTCTTAAAGTGGGATTCCCCCGAATTTGCACATGTGGTTTTAGTTAAGAGGCATATATCCACCTTCAGAGTCTCCACAGCGACTGTACGGGGTGTGTGTGCGGTGTGTGTGTGTGCGGTGTAACTGTTCCACTTCCTTGCTGGAATACTTTTTATTTATACTCTCCATGACCACCTTTTTCACATGATTGCTTCTGTTTGCATTTCACAGCTGGTGGCTCTCCTAACTTCTGACTCACTTTGACCTGAAACACTTTGCTTAAGTTGTGTCACAGTTTATCAGGTTCTGTTCCTCTATCTCTCCGCAGCGTAACACGCTGCTGCAACTCAATGGGCTCATTATGAAGCAGGCCCTCAGATGTTGGTGGTCAGTCCACCCACTGTAAAGCTTTTTCTTTTCAGAGGTAATGGAAATTCCAGGCTGTGTGTGAAGTTTGTCCCTGGGAACAAAGAATGTGTGATTTGCAGTGAGCGCTCCTCTTTTGGTTTGCCATTCAGCGGTAGCTTCATGCTTCACTGGAAACTCGGGAGTTTGTTGTTTCCTCTCCCACTCCCGTCTTTACTGGAGCCTGATGAAGTCATCTCTGGTGGTGGATATCTGAAGTAGTTTACAGTGCAGGGAGGGAAACAGGAAGACAAACGCTTATCTCCAAACTAATGGGGAATTTAAAGGCATAATTACTGACTTATATAGTCAGTGTAGGCATATTGAGTACCAGCAGGCAGCTGTGCACTGCTGTGGACGGGGGCAGCTGTGCACTGCTGTGGACGGGGGCAACAGCAAAACACATTTTCTAACCAGTTTTAAAAAACTAAATCGGTGTACGTGTACGCTATATTTCGAATATTTATCTTGACATTAGATCAGCCTCTCCGACGGGGAACTGAAGCGGTTATCTTTGCACCGCATCAAAGCCACCAGATTGACAAAAACAGTAATTTTACTGCTCAGAACACGGGAGTTCTTGGTCCACCGCTGCCTAACTCTGTTAGTTAGTTTGTGTTATTGTGTGACTTTGGTGCACAATGTGTAACTTTCTGCCACTCGGGGTCTGAATGAAAATATTAACAAAAGTTATTGGAGTTTGGTGTGATGGTACAGCAGAGGTGCATCATGGGAGTTCTTCTCTCTTCTGATAAACATCAGACTTTCTCCTGCACGCTGTTCGGCTGCCGCTAACGTCTGTCAGCTTGTTTCTCTGAGAACTTAAGATCCAGACGTTCAGGACTAAAATCCTTCATCCTTCAAATATAGAGTTAAAAACACCAGGATGTAGAAAGTGTCTTAAAACTGGATAAACAGACAGTTTGTGAAGCTTCTGGTTCCAAACACAACGCTGACGCTGCTCAGAGGGGAGACGACACCATGACAGGAGAGAGAGGAAACGTTACCTTCAGGGACATTACACATGTCTCTGTCTCACTACATATACAACACAGGACTGATGACACCATGACAGGAGAGAGAGGAAACGTTACCTTCAGGAACATTACACATGTCTCTGTCCCACTACATATACAACACAGGACTGATGACACCATGACAGGAGAGAGGAAACGTTACCTTCAGGAACATTACACATGTCTCTGTCTCACTACATATACAACACAGGACTGATGACGCCATGACAGGAGAGAGAGGAAACGTTACCTTCAGGGACATTACACATGTCTCTGTCTCACTACATATACAACACAGGACTGATGACACCATGACAGGAGAGAGAGGAAACGTTACCTTCAGGGACATTACACATGTCTCTGTCTCACTACATATACAACACAGGACTGATGACACCATGACAGGAGAGAGAGGAAACGTTACCTTCAGGAACATTACACATGTCTCTGTCTCACTACATATACAACACAGGACTGATGACACCATGACAGGAGAGAGGAAACGTTACCTTCAGGAACATTACACATGTCTCTGTCTCACTACATATACAACACAGGACTGATGACACCATGACAGGAGAGAGAGGAAACGTTACCTTCAGGAACATTACACATGTCTCTGTCTCACTACATATACAACACAGGACTGATGACACCATGACAGGAGAGAGAGGAAACGTTACCTTCAGGAACATTACACATGTCTCTGTCTCACTACATATACAACACAGGACTGATGACACCATGACAGGAGAGAGAGGAAACGTTACCTTCAGGAACATTACACATGTCTCTGTCTCACTACATATACAACACAGGACTGATGACACCATGACAGGGAGAGAGGAAACGTTACCTTCAGGAACATTACACATGTCTCTGTCTCACTACATATACAACACAGGACTGATGACACCATGACAGGAGAGAGGAAACGTTACCTTCAGGAACATTACACATGTCTCTGTCTCACTACATATACAACACAGGACTGATGACACCATGACAGGAGAGAGAGGAAACGTTACCTTCAGGGAACATTACACATGTCTCTGTCTCACTACATATACAACACAGGACTGATGACACCATGACAGGAGAGAGAGGAAACGTTACCTTCAGGAACATTACACATTTCTCTGTCTCACTACATATACAACACAGGACTGATGACACCATGACAGGAGAGAGAGGAAACGTTACCTTCAGGAACATTACACATGTCTCTGTCTCACTACATATACAACACAGGACTGATGACACCATGACAGGAGAGAGAGGAAACGTTACCTTCAGGAACATTACACATGTCTCTGTCTCACTACATATACAACACAGGACTGATGACACCATGACAGGAGAGAGAGGAAACGTTACCTTCAGGAACATTACACATGTCTCTGTCTCACTACATATACAACACAGGACTGATGACACCATGACAGGAGAGAGAGGAAACGTTACCTTCAGGAACATTACACATGTCTCTGTCTCACTACATATACAACACAGGACTGATGACACCATGACAGGAGAGAGAGGAAACGTTACCTTCAGGAACATTACACATTTCTCTGTCTCACTACATATACAACACAGGACTGATGACACCATGACAGGAGAGAGAGGAAACGTTACCTTCAGGAACATTACACATGTCTCTGTCTCACTACATATACAACACAGGACTGATGACACCATGACAGGAGAGAGAGGAAACGTTACCTTCAGGGACATTACACATGTCTCTGTCTCACTACATATACAACACAGGACTGATGACACCATGACAGGAGAGAGAGGAAACGTTACCTTCAGGAACATTACACATGTCTCTGTCTCACTACATATACAACACAGGACTGATGACACCATGACAGGAGAGAGAGGAAACGTTACCTTCAGGGAACATTACACATGTCTCTGTCTCACTACATATACAACACAGGACTGATGACACCATGACAGGAGAGAGAGGAAACGTTACCTTCAGGAACATTACACATTTCTCTGTCTCACTACATATACAACACAGGACTGATGACACCATGACAGGAGAGAGAGGAAACGTTACCTTCAGGAACATTACACATGTCTCTGTCTCACTACATATACAACACAGGTCTTGTCGTTTCAATTAAAAAACGTTACTTATACCTTTTTTAAAGGGTTGGTTTGAATTCACCAAAGTCTCACATTAACACAAATAACCGATGAGGCAGCAGTCGATCAGCAACTCAAGTGTTCTGCGATGGTTAAAATGTTTTATTTGTCTAAAATATGTCCGCAGCAGAACATTGTTCATCTTCCTGCCTTCTGTCTGCTTCTACAAACTGCATCTCCTGCAGCAACACTCTGACTGAGAAGAACCTCCTACAACCTCACTTCAAAACATCCAAACGATAAGCGCAGAAGCAGCAACAAGCTAATAAAACAAACGTCTAAAGGAATTATTACTCAGTTGTCAGCAAGTTGTGACAGCAAGGTTTCCGTGCTCATCAAATTACATGTACAGTTCTTTCTTCTTTTGATCCGCCTGTCAGAGGCATGACCGTACTTGAACATGTTTGAAGCTGCAGAACAGCGTGCAGGTCGCAGTCACACCCCGATGTAAAGCAAATGTCTGTTTGTCATGTGGCACAGCAACGTCGGGGTGAGTCATGCACCGAGGTGATCATTCACCCCGTTGTGAATGTTATGAATCTGAAGCGGTCACATTGTCTTATGAGAGGAAGCTTCTCTTTCTTCTTGAAGCAAGAGAACGGGCAGGAGTGACTACGTGATGAGCGACATGACATGACATGAAACTCAACTTTCCATGTTGTTCTCCACACACATGGTTTACACGTTAGTGAGCCACAGAAAGACCTACAAAAACGCCCAAATTGTGAGCAACTTCCCTAGCAACCGTCGCTGTTTGGTGTCTCTGCACCGCCGACTCTCGGCTCTCATGTTGCTGCTGCCGACTATAATTAGCCGAGCATTCACAACCATTTCCCTGCAGTCATCTTTTAAAGAGCAGCTCATTATTCTGAGCTGTGGATCCGAAAGTCTGACCCGTGCAAACAGATCCGCCGCCGTGCGGGAAACCTAAAGGTCTCAACATCTCGGAGCCTGTTTTTTGTTCTGAGGGGCTCTTGTGTGCAGTGGGTGTTTCTCTGTGTGACGGCCTCCTCAGGAGCCGCAGCGCTCCGAGCAGCCGGGCCCCCGCCTGCACAGAGCCTCTTTTGTGCAGGAGCTTGGCCTCGGCCGCCCCGCTCCTCCACAGAGGCGCCCTGTGCCAGTCTCCAGAACACATGAAGCACTGATGCATCAGGCTGCGTGTTTGTGTAACAGTTGCGGGCGAGGGGAGCCGTAGTGACAGATGCAGAGCTAGTGTCGAGTCGGTTACATCATGCGTGTCTCATACGCACTGCAGAGATTTGACGCTGAACAATGTGAGAGACGGGATTTTTAAAAAATAGTCTCATTTATTTAAGTGTTACAAGAATAAATGCAAAAGCAGTGCAGATAAATAAACTTTCTCTGATGTCCAGCAGGGGGCGACTCCTCTGGTTGTATAGAAGTCTATGAGAAAATGAACTTCTCACCTGATTTATTACCTCAGTAAACATATTATGTTTCAGTCTCTAGTTTTGAGTTCATTTAGTAAATGATGTCCCATTTAGAGTAAAATAAATAATAAAGCAGGGTGTGCTTTAGGGCGGGGCTACCTCGTAATTGATGGGTCGTTACCACGCGGTGTTGTCCAGTTTGGGTGTTGTCCGGTTTAACCATTCATCAAAGTTAATTGTGCTTTGCTCCACCCTCTTGTGTCACTTTTGGTTCCAAAAAAACCAACATGGCGTCAGCCAAAATGGAGGCTTCAAAGAGGTGGTGCACAAACTACCGTGTTTCATACAGTCTGAGGTATCTACAGGTTATACTTTCATTTAAACTTTATATCTTTAATGGAAGATTAAACCTCTTAAGAGGTGGGGGACTTTACTCGAAAATCCCTACAAACGACACCCAAAGTAAATTAAAAGCTGCTCTTCAACCATTTGCACCAGCTGCATGATTTTGGTCTCATTCAAAAGATAACTCTCTTATTGTTCTTGCAAAACAGTGAAGAATCACTCCAAGAGCTTCTGGTACTGAGTAATAGTGGTCTGAATATACTGAATGTGAAGAAAGTACACTCCGCCTGAAGTTTGTTGTTGAAAAAGATGCCTGAAGATGGTACAGCTGGTCGGTCTGGACTGGAACACACAATAACAACATAGAACCAAGTGTTACCAAGTAAAACTTCCAATTTCAGATAAAAGGGATAAAAACTTAACATATTAGACATATCTTTCTAAGAGTAACACCAGGCGTACACAAACTGTGCATGTGTACATATTATAATATTTATTAAAAGGCCATAAATAACTATTATATACCCAATTATCCCTGCCAGTAGTAATGACACAAAGTAAGGGAAGTACAAATACATTTCTTGTAATATTTTTGTGTTGTTTTTGTATTTTGTAATTAATAAATACACTTATGAAAAAATTACAACATTTGTAAAAATAAAACCAAGAGTGTCACATGTCTAAAGGCTCCGTCTGTAAACAGAAGCAGAGGGCTGCCACTTCCTTATCAGCTTGACACTGATTGGCTTTGATGGCTGTAGAAATCGAATGGAAGCTCCGATATATAATAAATATATATAAAATATAATAAATGTAAATAATAAGGTTCCAGCTTCTGAAATGTTTCACATTGTAGTAAATGTAATATATTTAATAACAACGTCTTGAGTTGTTGGACATTTTAATTGGTATTTTTTTTACGTTTTCAGATGTTGCAGAGACCAAACGATAAATAATCAGCAGATTAACTCAAACTAAGAACAGTCTGTAGCTGCAGCTCTAACGTTTAGCTCCGTGTGTAGGTGGCTGTACAATCTCTGCACAAAATGTTCATATTTCCCAGCTGTAAAGAAGATCTTGAACGAGCTTGTGCACAAGGCCGTGCAGAGGAATTCTAAATCCATGTTGTGTGACAACAAGAATAAATGATGCTGTTTGGTGTCTTTCTGTCTTGTACTGTGAATATGTGAACTCTTCTGTCTTCTGTCCGTGTCACGTGAATGTTTCTACCTACGCAGTTTGACAGCAGCAAACAAAAGCGCTATTGAAAACAGAAATACTGGTTCAGGGTCGTAGGTTTATGATTTCTGCACGTTGGCAGCATTTCAGTGGAATGAACGGAGAAGAATGCACGCTGATGGAGAAATGAGCTCCGGACGGCACAAACAAACTCGTGCTGTAACTCTGCAGCGTGTGAGAGGCCAGTTGTCTCACCGTGCAGAAAGTATTTCTTCTTGGCAAAAGCGCTTGCTATCATGTGGATGTTGATTTGTGAAGTGACTGGAGTAAATGAAACAATGGCGGCTTTGTTGGAGTGATTTACTCTCCGCCCGGCTGCAGACTGAGGCACTCAGATCTTTCTGTTACTCAGCGATGAGATGATTCGTCGTCTCGTGAATCGCAGGTGATTTATAAAGTCACCTGCAAAGTGTCACAGAGGAGACGTCTTAAATGAAAGAGCACGCGACTGGATGAACGAGACTTTATTATCCTG
>NC_041361.1:235472-237972 GCF_900634415.1 Cottoperca gobio
TTTAGGAATTGCTTAACGTCATACTTTTGCACTTCTTGAGTGTTTCCTGTATTTCCAGAGACGTTTCTCAGCTGGACGAACTCTCTGTTGTTTAATCGTTGCTCTTCAGAGTGTGTCACGGTGCCTTAAAGTCAAATTAACCAGTTGTTCATCTTATATTGAAGCCTTGAAGTGTCCTGCGGTCTTTGACTGTGTAAGTGTTTTAATTAGAGTTAGTTCTGCACCATTAGAGCCGCCAGACGTCCGGTAACAACACGTTCCTCCTCCAGTTTCTTGCTCAGGTTGTTTTCTTTTACTTACGTTTGTAAAACATGTTTAAGGTGCAGAAAGGTTTTCTGTTGACGTTGTTTCCGGTGCAGTCGTACTGTCCAGTTTTTGATGAGGCAAATAGAAAAAGAAAATAGTTCTAATTTTATGATGTGAATATCAATTTTAATACGCTCTGTAACTGTTTCCTCTGGTGGTTCTTTGTCCAAGTAAAACGTTGCCTTATTTCTATTTTTTCTAACATGCTTTACAAGAGTCTGCCGTTTGTAATTTCAAAATTCAAAGCAGCCTTGCTTTGGGAAATAAAAGCCATTGTTACTACAAAGAAAGTCTGTTTCTGTCATTTATTTACACACAAATCTTCCTTTAACTTAACCTGCGTAATCGCTTTAACCAATAATGTAATAATGTTCTGACGGATGTTGTAATAACATGTTTACCAATGACGTCAAACTTGATTGCATTTTTGGTCACTGCCCTGATGAAAAACAACATTTAAATCAACTGTTTGTAACGTTAGCGCAGATGAAAGACAAAAGTAAAATAATTAGGCTGACATGTTAAATAAAAAGAGGACTCAGAATAATAAAAGTAAGAGAACTAACAGCCAGTAATAATAATAATAATAATAATAATAATAATAAATATACAGAGTATATTGCCTTAATTTACATTTCCAAACATGAAATCAGTGTCAAATGTTTTCAGTGTCATTCATTTACGACACAAAGTTTTACATATTTTATATGCTTAACATATCCTGAGTTATTACATTATTACATTATTATGTTTAATTATATTTTTTATGA
This sequence comes from Cottoperca gobio, assembly GCF_900634415.1. Classification (NCBI taxonomy): domain Eukaryota; kingdom Metazoa; phylum Chordata; class Actinopteri; order Perciformes; family Bovichtidae; genus Cottoperca; species Cottoperca gobio. The sequence goes on from NC_041361.1 coordinate 236,549, forward strand.
AGTTATTACATTATTGAGTTTTATTATATTTATCAAGTTATTAAATTATTGAGTTTTATTATTTTTATCAAGTTATTACATTATTAAGTTTTATTATTTTTATCAAGTCATTACATCACAGGAAGTCTTTTTTTTTTCTTTTATGGAGCTCCATGTTTTATTTAACGAGCTGGATGCATTTGTGTGTAACGTGTCTTCTGTCAGATGACCACTAGATGGAACCAGATTGTTGCTCTGTATCTTAAATAAATAGCTAAATTAAAGTTCCCTCTGTCCCACCAGCTCTGAGTAAGATCATAAAGTTGCAGAAACATCAACAGAGCTGAGTTGTTGCTCCAGTCTGTCAGATATTATCAGGAACAAGGTTTTTACTCTGACCTGCTGCATCTGTGCTCTCTAATCTCATCTGAAATGTTTCTATAGCACACACATGCATCATGTTATCTTTTCATTGTCAGATTACACTGCAGCACAATCCTTCCTAACTTCCCTCTGTGTCCTGCTGTGTTCAGCTGTAACCCTTTAGAGACCTGCGTGGAATTATAATCCTTTGTTTGGGCTCATACTGATTTGTTGTTTTCAAACTAAGTCACCATGTTGCTGCTGGAACAGTGTATTAATGCCTTTCCCCCAAACATATCTGTGTTCATAATTCCTTGTCTAAATATTTATTTAGGTGTATTTATTAAACCGCCTCCTCCCATGCTTTGAATGTAGACACTGCAGATGGATAAATAAAGACTAAACATGGTATGAATCAGAAAGAAGGGTGTGTGTACTTGTAGCCTAGAAAAAGTAAAGTACACTTTGAGTGTGTTGCCTGTGTTCAGGTTTATGCACAGGAGACGTCAAGTTAGAGCTTCGTCAAGTTAGACACTGTCAGGATGTCACACACACCTTCAAAATAAAAGCGGCATTTTTATTTATTTATTTATTTATGTCGAACAAATAAGTAAAAAGAAAAACAAGAATTCCAAATAAAATGAACAGTAAACATACAAAATAATAATAATCAATTTTATTTAAAGTGCAGAAACACGGTCCCAATACACTTTACAATTAGAAAATAATACATAAACATAAATTAATAAACAATATTAAGAAATGTTATGTATGTCCGAAAAGGAGTAAGATGTATACACTTATACAATCCTACCTTTATTTATTTTTTAAAGTTAAAATAAAACAAATAAATAAATGCAAGAAAGCAGGATAAAATAAAATGTTAACTGAACTTTGATCATAAATATAACTCCATCCATCGTCTACTGCTTATCCGGGGTCGGGTCGCGGGGGCAGCAGCTCCAGTAAGGTTGGGGTTCCTTCCTTTCTCCGGGCCACATCCTCCAGCTCCGACTGGGGGATCCTGAAGCGTTCCCAGGCCAGTGAGGAGATATAATCTCTCCACCGAGTCCTGGGTCTTC
>NC_041361.1:242972-247972 GCF_900634415.1 Cottoperca gobio
ATTAATAATGTGAAAGTATCTAAGACTATCGAACGATCTTGCAGTAAAAAGTACAATATTTGCCGCTGAATTGGAAGAACAAAGTCAAAGATGATGGAAATACAAAAGTACTCGAGTAAAAGTATTGCACTGTAATGTTCTTATTGAAACGCTCGGCTCACACACACAGTAACACTCGGTATTAGTATTGTAGAGTTTACTCATTGACTCACATTAAATGTCATCTTGTCAACATTTCTTACCCTTTTATAGAAACAAGCTTCGTGTGCAGTTTCCTTTGTCTCAGATCATCTTGCACATGAGTCCACGAGTCACGTTCAGATGTTCGTGTCCTGACAGTTTGATGGATGTGCAGGTGTGGAGATGCAAAACACTCGACATGTTGAGACGCTTGTTTCCACGACGATCAGATGGATATAAAGTCATTACAGACTAATTGAATAAACGGTGTTTCAAATTCCTCCTGCTAATAACCAACAACACCGCACGTCCCCCCCCGGGGTCTGTGAGGTAGCCGACAGTCGGTTGCTAAAGTCTGATTCGCTTTATGCCGAGAGAGTTGTAGTTCTTTGTGACGAGTTGTAGTCCACGCAAGTCTTACTTGTAGTCCGAGGAGTAACGAAGAATCTGACTGTATATTGACACGTGAGCCCTGTATGATGACACGTGAGCCCTGTATGATGACACGTGAGCCCTGTATGATGACACGTGAGCCCTGTATGATGACACGTAGCGTATGGCACAGGTAGAAAAGCACAGGTGTAAATATTAAATGTGACGCGGACTAAACTCCATGTAGCTGCTTCGGTGCATGTTGTGCGTGCTGGCACACTGTCGTTTTTTGAGGCAGCAGGAAGCAGTGATGCATAAACCATAAACCATGAGAGCGTGAAGACGTGTTGTGCCACAGAGCGGGGGCCCGGTGCATCTGAGGCCCCCCGACCTCTGACCTCTTCTGTTAATGTTTAAGCCCTCCTGCACTGCAACACTGAGAGCGAAACACAATGACAATCACTGTCTTCTGTTAACAGAGTGACTTGGCATTAGTTATTAATATTAATTATGCGTTCTCTGATATTAAGACGTCGCCGGCTGCAGTTCCCTTCTGATGTCCGATAACACACCTGGCAGCCTTTGTTTGTCCATTACCTGGTTACACAGTGACAAAAAGATCTCAAACAAACCGCGGCGACTGATTCAAGCTCGTAGTGGAAACAAAGGAGCTGATAGGAAAAGTGTCGACGGCGCTCTTAAGTGTGAGCCGATGTGAACTCGTGTGAACGTATTATTTATGTTCCCCCACACTCAGTTTATAAGACACTTCCCACCCACCCCTCCCGTCACATCCTTCACTTGCAGCACGTCAGGCAAACCTCCTTGTTGGGGCCACAAACTCAACGCTTTATCTGAAGTGTCTGCGTGGCCTTCACATGTAGGACACTGATGATAAGGAAACATTCAAGGATATGTAAAAATGAAAGGCTGAAAGAGTAAACTGCATATTTAAATAACCTTTATTTAACATGGAGAAAACGACACTGATATTATTTAATCAAGTTATTACATTATTGAGTTTTATTTTTATCAAGTTATTACATTATTGAGTTTTATCATTTTATCAAGTTATTACATTATTGAGTTTTATCATTTTATCAAGTTATTACATTATTGAGTTTTATTATTTTTATCAAGTTATTGCATTATTGAGTTTTATTATTTTATCAAGTTATTGCATTATTGAGTTTTATTATTTTATCAAGTTATTACATTATTGAGTTTTATTATTTTATCAAGTTATTACATTATTGAGTTTTATTATTTTTATCAAGTTATTACATTATTGAGTTTTATTATTATTCATTATGATGTGTCATAATGTAGTTTCATTATTGATCACGTGATGTGTTAATTACAGGCGAGCTGGCAGCTTTGAATATGTCGCAGAGAAGAGATCATCTCTCGTAATGTGACATCTTTAAACATTTCGACTTCTCTCAGAGAACACACACGTGTGGGAAATGTTTTGAACGTGCAGAAATGTTGCTGCTTCGCATATAAACAATTAAAGTCCAGTGGTTTATAAATGATTCAGATTAATGTGATGTATCGTTGACGTTAACCACATGCACATTTAAAGAAGTTACTTCCTCAAACTAAAGGCACAAAAGAGGAGGGAAGAGTAAATGATTCCTGCGTGTGAGTTTACTCAGCAGAGATAACAGTAAATGTATCGCTAATCTACAGGAGAATAAATATTTAAGAGCAGGGGCCTCGCTGGGCTGCTCTGCCTGGGGCCCCCTGGAGTCTAGGACCGCCTCTGGTTAGCTGCTGAATAATGGCACTAAATATTAAACTACTAAATATAAGTAAGCAAGCAGCGCCGGGATGTAACTAAGTACGTCTATATGTTACTTTAAACTATATACTATTTAAATATTAAATGTTTCACTTCAGTACATTTATTATGCAGCTGTAATTACTGTTCAGGGTCAGATTAATAAAGCAAAATATAATCAATTAGATTAAAATATATATATATTATATAAAATACCAAAAGTAATAATAATATATAATAATAATAATAATAATAATAATATAAATAAATAAGTAAAAGGGATTAAAGGCAAACACTTTACAGTCAACAATTACATTGAAACTAAATAGAAAACATAAAATTAAAATATGGTCACATAAAGTACAGATTCTCACACTTCCAAGGCTTTCTCCATAACACATATATTATTATTATTATTATTATTATTATTATTATAAAGAGTATTTCTACTTTTACTTAAGTAAATGTGAGAATGTAGTAAATAAGTATTGCAAGTAAGTTTAAGTCGTAATCCTTTATTTTCATTACGTCATGATTAATTACTGTCCGTCCTTCGTGGAGCGCGTTGATGATGTTGAGCCCTTCATCCCTTTCCTGTCAAACTCTTTCAGAATGAGTCCGAGTCATTACCTGCCTTTCATCTAACGTCTCCGTCACGCTGACGTCCGTCTCCGTCACGCTATCACGCTGACGTCCGTCTCCGTCACGCTGACGTCCGTCTCCGTCACGCCAACGTCCGTCTCCGTCACGCTAACGTCCGTCTCCGTCACGCTGACGTCCGTCTCCGTCACGCCAACGTCCGTCTCCGTCACGCTAACGCCCGTCACGCTAACGTCCGTCCCCGTCACGCTAACGTCCGTCTCCGTCACGCTGACGTCCGTCTCCGTCACGCTGATGTCCGTCTCCGTCACGCTGACGTCCGTCTCCGTCACGCTGACGTCCGTCTCCGTCACGCTGACGTCCGTCTCCGTCACGCTAACGTCCGTCACGCTAACGTCCGTCCCCGTCACGCTAACGTCCGTCTCCGTCACGCTGACGTCCGTCTCCGTCACGCTAACGTCCGTCACGCTAACGTCCGTCCCCGTCACGCTAACGTCCGTCTCCGTCACGCTGACGTCCGTCTCCGTCACGCTAACGTCCGTCACGCTAACGTCCGTAAATATTATTTCTCTCACGAGAACTTTATCTTCAATCAGAAAGTAAACTCAGCTGGTCGACTTCTGAGTCGGTCTCCCCACTGTCTCCCCCACTGTCTCCCTCTGTCTCCCCCACTGTCTCCCCCCCTGTCCCCCACTGTCTCCCCCTGTCTTCCCCACTGTCTCCCCCTGTCTTCCCCACTGTCTCCCACTGTCTCCCCCTGTCTTCCCCACTGTCTCCCCCCCTGTCTCCCCACTGTCTCCCCCTGTCTTCCCCACTGTCTCCCCCCCTGTCTCCCCCACTGTCTCCCACTGTCTCCCCCCTTGTCTCCCCACTGTCTTCCCTACTATCCTCCCCACTGTCTCCCCCTGTCTTCCCCTGTCTCCCACTGTCTCCCCCCTTGTCTCCCCCTGTCTCCCCACTGTCTCCCCCTGTCTTCCCCACTATCCCCCCCACTGTCTTCCCCTGTCTTCCCCCGTCTCCCCACTGTCTTCCCCTGTCTCCCCCACTGTCTCCCCCTGTCTTCCCCACTGTCTCCCCCACTGTCTCCCCCCTTGTCTCCCCACTGTCTCCCCCTGTCTTCCCCACTATCCTCCCCACTGTCTCCCCCTGTCTTCCCCTGTCTCCCACTGTCTCCCCCTGTCTTCCTCTATCTCCCCACTTTCTCCCCACTGTCTCCCCACTGTCTTCCCCTGTCTTCCCCTGTCTCCCCACTGTCTCCCCCTGTCTTCCCGACTGTCTCCCCCTGTCTTTACCACTGTCTTCCCCACTGTCCCCCCCTGTCTCCCCCCCTGTCTCCCCTTGTCTCCCCCTGTCTTTCTCACTGTCTCCCCCCCTGTCTCCCCCTGTCTTCCCCACTCTATCTCCCCCTGTCTTCCCCACTGTCTCCCCCTGTCTTCCTGTCTCCCCACTGTCTCCCCACTGTCTCCCCCACTGTCTCCCCCCCCTGTCTCCCCCTGTCCCCCACTGTCTCCCCCTGACCCCACTGTCTCCCCCTGTCTCGCCCACTGTCTCCCCCTGACCCCACTGTCTCCCACTGTCTCCCCCTGTCTTCCCCACTGTCTCCCCCCCTGTCCCCCACTGTCTCCCCGCGTCTCCCCACTGTCTCCCCCCCTGTCTCCCCCCGTCTCCCCCTCTGTCTCGGCTGCGTCCCCACTGTCTCCCCCCGTCTCCCCCTCTGTCTCGGCTGCGTCCCCACTGTCTCCCCCCGTCTCCCCCTCTGTCTCGGCTGCGTCCCCACTGTCTCCCTCTGTCTCGGCTGCGTCCCCACTGTCTCCCCCCGTCTCCCCCCCTGTCCCCCCCCCCCGTCTCCCCCTGTCTCCCCCTCTGTCTCGGCTGCGTCCCCACTGTCTCCCCCCCTGTCTCCCCCCTGTCTCCCCCCGTCTCCCCCTCTGTCTCGGCTGCGTCCCCACTGTCTCCCCCCGTCTCCCCCTCTGTCTCGGCTGCGTCCCCACTGTCTCCCCCCGTCTCCCCCTCTGTCTCGGCTGCGTCCCCACTGTCTCCCTCTGTCTCGGCTGCGTCCCCACTG
>NC_041361.1:252972-260472 GCF_900634415.1 Cottoperca gobio
TGTAATGTCCCTGAAGGTAACGTTTCCTCTCTCTACCTGTCATGGTGTCATCAGTCCTGTGTTGTATATGTAGTGAGACAGAGACATGTGTAATGTTCCTGAAGGTAACGTTTCCTCTCTCTCCTGTCATGGTGTCATCAGTCCTGTGTTGTATATGTAGTGAGACAGAGACATGTGTAATGTCCCTGAAGGTAACGTTTCCTCTCTCACCTGTCATGGCGTCGTCTCCCCTTTGAGCAGTGTCAGCGTTGTGTTTGTCTGCAGAAGCTTCATAAACTGACTGTTTATCCAGTTTTAAGACACTTTGTACATCCTGGTGTTTTTAACTCTATATTTGAAAGATGAAGGATTTTAGTCGTCGGACGTCTGGATCTTAAGTTCTCAGAGAAACAAGCCGAGTGAACGTTAGCCTTTAGCTTGTAGCCGCTCCACCCAGGGTCCACCGGGAAAACACTGACTTTAACAGTGAAACTGCTTTATTTATCGTTTTTAGTGGTTTTAATCAGCGGGTCTGTTTGTATTCGAGAGGAGGAGACCTCTGTGGAGGATTCTGCTCCTCAACCAGGGACACTGAAGGAATCCTAACGGGAGAAGAACTCCCATGATGCACCGCTGTTGCACCACCACACCAAACTCCAGCTTTTGTTATAGTTTTGATTGACATATAGTGCTTTAAAAAAGGTCTAAAATCTTATTCTTCTGGAACATTTTTTATGTAACTTTATGCACAGAAACAGAATCATTTTGATTTCTGACAAAGTGCTTTTGACTGAGTTGATCTGAGTTTACCCGTTCTATTATATTTATTCTGAAAGCATGATGCCAGCTAACATGCAGCGAGGACAGACACGTTGTCTGACGGTGATATAGTGTTCAGCTATCTGACACACTTTGACAGTTAGAAACACAAAACATTTTCTGCTTTGTTGTTACGTGAAAGTGTAATGAGATGATGTTTAAGAACCGATAGTTCTTAGTTTGTGTGTGTTTGCACGAGGAAGGACATCCACATTGTTACCAACAGAAATCAGCTTATCTGTGATCTGTGTACACGCTGAGTGCAGATATACATTAAAAGACAACAAACATAACCCACGTATACACCGAGCGGATCAGCCGTACTGACCTATGGCCATAAAGAATCCGAGCTACAGATCATGAGTGCCATTTAGTCCTGACAATTGCAGCAGAAGCAGCTGCATTTAGTTTTAGTCGAGTTTATTTGCTTGAGTAAACAGAAGCACGCAGAGCGGCAGGATTACTGATGCTTCATCCTGCAGCATGTGCAGAGTGTCAGATCTGCAGACTGACGACTTTAAGGTGAAAAGCATTGTGTTGCTCCATAAAACATTTTCTTTAGCGCAGATCAATTGAGTTTTGATCTGGAACGAGGCGAGATCTAGGGCTGTTATGGATGTTATCGTTTATTTTCTAAATTAATCACTTATCAGTTTGAAAATGGTGAAAAATGTCCACCACAGTTTCTCAAAGTCCAAGGCGGTGTCTTTAAATGTCTTGTGTCCAAAAACCAAAGATGTTCACTTTAATATCATGTAAAACGGAGAAAAGCAGAAAATCTACACATTTGAGAGACTGAAAAACATAATTTCTGCCATTTTTGCATGAAATGTCACTTCCTGTTTATTTCACAATAAGAGCCCCTACTTCCTTCCAACATTTAAACATACATGTTGTTATATTTAGTCACTTGAATATAATCAGATATGTAAGTAGAAGCACGTCCATATTGTGTTTTGGAGAGTTTCTGTCACTGTCGGAGGCTCAGCAGCAAAAAGGAATTTAAATTCTTGCAATTCCTGCTTTTTAAACGCAGAGACGAGTCACTTGAGATGTCAGCTACGAGCTTCTTACAGATGTTTGTTCACCGTCAAACGCTCTCCTGAGCCCTTCTTCATTCCTCTGTCTCTCCTGTCGACTGTGAGTGAAGCTCAGCTGCTCGGGTCTGTTGGTTCCTCTAATCCTGTCAATCATGCTAATAAGATCAGGCCTCACTGCTGTGGTAGTAACCCGCTCGACCACTTCATACCTCCCCCCCTTGTCCCCCCCTGTCTCGGCTGCTTTCCCTTTTTCAGATGTGACATTTGCCTTTCAGTAAGAGTTAAACATATATATAAAATGATCATTTGTGTGAGCGTAGAGCTGCTCATACGACTTTAAATGCTGTTTTCAGTTTCTCCTCTGTTTGTAGATGTTATTGCATCATCTTGCACATTCTTCACTCTTTTCTGACATTTTATAGACCAAACGATCGATGGACACATTAATCACTCAGGAATAAACAAGAAGCAAACACTCTGTGTGATCTAGATTAAAGATTTCATGTTTCAAAGTACATCGTGTCCACTGGTTCCAGACTCAATCGCCAGGTTTGTCACACAGACAGAAGATTTCACATCCCCAGATGTTCTCTGCACGTCTGCAGCCAACTGTGGCTCCATGATGCAGAGAATAAAACAAAAGGAATGTCTTCTTCATGGAACCAGAAGACTGTAACTGTATCGTTGAGCCTTCCTCGGGCCAAGACAACAGCTCAGCAGTTGGGATATAATCTAGAACACGTGCGCCGCTCTGCACCTCAGTGTCTGAGTCGTATTAACATTTGGACGCTTCAAGTCTCTGAGCTCATCCCGGAACACGAGGAACGTGAATGTGATTTAAATGATTGAGATTTATGGGGGTCAGTTTTTAAGACCCCCAGCGTCCCCGACTAACTGCATCTTCCTTAATAACCAATTTGGAGTCGCACCTTCCCCGGTGGAGACGGTACCGCAGGCTTAGCTGCTGCTCGCTGAGAGGGAAGCGATCCATCTTCATCCTGAGCTTTCTCAGACAAAGCTCAGAGTGAGGTGGGGGGCAGATGGTGCGTCCGCTGCCCGGCAGCCAGAGAATTGAGTTACTTTTGACCTACAGGTCCCCGCCACGCTTCAAAAGTGTTCCAAGTAGCCATCGCTATTAGTCTGGGTGGCCATGCGGCGATTACTCAGTCACTAATTAGTGGCAGGGAGTTAAAGGACCCATCTGGTTCTTCAAATCAGATCTGAGGACGGCGTCACGAAACATCCTGCAGCGAGTTATAGATCACCACACAGCAGTCTGTGAACCCACAAACCTGTATTTATAAAACCTGCTTTAACTTTTCCTTTTACAACTTTATCTAAAAGTTTTAAAACATCTTTTGGTCCTTTGGTCGATAGAATGTAAGAAAGATATGACGTCTGAGCTGGAGTGTCGTGACTGAGACTGAAAGTCCCGCCGTCTGCTTGATGTTTCGCCGGAGACACTTTGTTGCCTGATGCATCTTGATTGCATAATATGACAAATACAGCACAGCGTCGCTCGCAGGCTCCAAACCTGCTGCACGCTCATTTCTGTGATTAATAACGCCATCAAAGCAACAAACGTCCATCTGTTGTGAGTCACAGCCGGCTGGTCCTCTTCTTCTCTCACTTCTCCTCACACGCAGAGTGAGTGACGTCTACGACGTGTGGACTTTAGTTGATCTTTTTAAATGTATAAATCGTGTGTGTGTGTGTGTGTGTGTGTGTGTGTGTGTGTGTGTGTGTGTGTGTGTGTGTGTGTGTGTGTGTGTGTGTGTGTGTGTGTGTGTGTGTGTGTGTGTGTGTGTGTGCGTATGTGTGTGCGTGTGTGTGCGTGTACCGTGAGAACTGTGTGTGCGCGTGCGTGTGTGGTTGTGTTCATTGCCTTTTGTTTGAGCCCGCTGTCAGCACGGAGGCGGGTGGGAGTCGGGGGTGGGAGTCGGGGGTGGCGGGGACATTAAAAAGAGCCGAGCAGACAGAGCAATGAGCACATGTGAAGGAGCCGCCGCAGACCGTCCTGCTCTCAGTGACTGACGGGCTCAGAGCTGATGGGACGCAAACCTTTAACAAACACAAGTCTGCACTGCTCACCGGGACCTCCGGGACTAATGATTACAGCAGGTAACGAAGAAGCCGAATATCAGGAGACTAGAAACAGTCAGTGTGTGTGTGTGTGTGTGTGTGTGTGTGTCTGTGTGTGTGTGTGTGTGTGTGTGTGTCTGTGTGTCTCTGTGTGTGTGTGTGTCGGTGTCGGTGTCTGTGTGTGTGTGTGTGTGTGTGTGTCTGTGTCTGTGTGTGTGTGTGTGTGTGTGTCTGTGTGTCTGTGTGTGTGTGTCGTGTCGGTGTCTGTGTGTCTGTGTGTGTGTGTGGGTGTCTGTGTGTGTCTCTGTGTGTGTTGTGTGTGTGTCTGTGTGTGTCTCTGTGTGGTGTTGTGTGTGGTCTGTGTGTGTCTCTGTGTGGGTGTGGTGTCGTGTGTGTCTCTGTGTGTGTGTGTGTGTCTGTGTGTGTCCTCTGTGGTGTGTGTGTGTGTCTGTGTGTGTCTCTGTGGTGTGTGTGGGTCTCTGTTGTGTGTGTGTGTGGTGTGTGTGTGTGTGTTTGGAAGATTCTTCCTGACTTCATGTTGTTTTGTAAACACATCTGTCATGACATCATGTACAGTTGTACTCGCTCCCGCTACACAGTGTTCTGCTACATCATCACATCTTCATCACATCTTCATCACATCTTCATCACCTCTTCATCACCTCTTCATCACATCTTCATCACCTCTTCATCACCTCTTCATCACATCTTCATCACCTCTTCATCACCTCTTCATCACATCTTCATCACATCTTCATCACCTCTTCGTCACATCTTCATCACATCTTCATCACCTCTTCATCACCTCTCTTCACCTCTTATCAACTCTTCATCACTCTTCATCACTCTTCACCTCTTCATCACCTCTTCATCAGCCTCTTCATCACATCTCTCACTCTTCATCACCTCTTCATCACCGCCATCTTCACCCTACTTCATCACCTCTCATCACCTCTTCCATCACCTCTCATCACATCTTCATCACCTCGTCATCACATCTTCATCACCTCTTCATCACATCTTCATCACCTCCTCATCACCTCCTCATCACCTCTTCATCACCTCTCTCACATCTTCATCACCTCTTCATCACATCTTCATCACCTCTTCATCACATCTTCATCACCTCTTCATCACATCTTCATCACATCTTCATCACATCTTCATCACTCTTCATCACCTCCTCTTTCATCCATCTTCATCACATCTTCATCACCTCTTCATCACCTCTTCATCACCTCTTCCAGTTCCTGAGGTTGAACTCCCTGTTGAGTTGCTTTGACTTGTCAGCACTGAGTGTGGTGCGTAGCCGCAGGGGACAGAGCCTGGCCGCGTGACATCAGAGGCTAATGATTGAGCAGGACAGGGCGCCGCTCGGCAGCGCTGCCTAAATTGCAGTGTTGAAATGCTTTTAACTTTACCGAAGTCACAAACACCATTTGCTGAGCAAAGGAGAAATGAAATGTGTGTTTTGGAGAAGCATTCCTCGTGTCACGCTGTAATTACATCCTGTCTGTGAGAAACTACCGATTTACATTAAACTTGGTGGAAGTTACATTTTGGAGCGGATTATTTTACACCCCACAAGTCGGGACAACGTCTCTTGAGACAAACATACAACATCGTCTTTGTAGCGTCCGTGTTGTTTCCACATTACGACTTAAAGCTCGTAAACACATCGAAGGGGGAAGAACGACTTCCCCGCCCGGGGGACATGGGAGCGTCAGAGCAGCACCTGAACGCACCGTTGGCCTTCTAGTTGTATGAACGGTGGTGCTGCTGATCTGTTCATTTGTGCAGATATATATATATATATATATATATATATATATATATATATATATACATATGTGTATATGTAGCATGTTGACGTATATTTTAATGTTTGCACAATTAACCATTTGAAATGACAGAATTCTGAAATATCAATCATAACATCGACATGTCTCTAAGTCTTTTAAAATCCCTTTCAATGCATCCAGGCAGACTTAACGTTCCCCATTCAGTCCTCTCTTCAGCGAGAGAGAAGGAAGAAGTCCTGCGAGACAGAGACTGTAACTTCTAAGTGACGATCCAACTCACAAAGAAACAATCACGAGTGAGGTGTAATAAAGATGCACCTGGAGAGCAGCCTGCACAAAGAGAGGCTCTGCACACGTCCCTCAAATCCATTCAGACTGAGTGTGGGTTGCATGTGAGGGTTTGCACCCGCTGGCGGTGATTATATCCTGCTGCTGGTGCTGATGGTGGTGGTGGGGGGGTGAGACCGAGTGCATCTGCCATCTGTCCCATCGTGCCAACTCTCCGGCTGTGTCCTCCTGCCCACATGCCCCCCCCCCCCACATGCAGCTGGGGTCAGATTTGTGCCAGCCTGGCTTAACCTAAGCTGCTGTGTTTACTATTATTTATATTGGATCTACCTGCTTTGCGATGATGACCATATAAGGTCACGCATATTACAGGCACACAGGCTGCTGTCCTGCGCCGGAGAAAAGGAGCTGAGATCATACAAGAAGTATTTATTCTGCTTTCTCAACGTGAGTGCAGACGGCGGAGCACGCTCACGCTGACCTGCAGCGACCAAACATTTCACTTTTATTGATACGAAGAGGAGCCGTTTACAAGCAGTGTGTGTGTGTGGTGTGTGTGTGTGTGTGTGGGTGTGTGTGTGTGTGTGTGTGTTTGAGCTTTTTGGTAGTGTGGGGGGTTGGGTGCTGGAAATAAAGCAGCTTTGTGCCTTGTGAACTTGAGCCACAAGTGCCAGCTGGCAGGTTGTTACGCAATCACAACAACAGAGACGTACACATGCAACACAAGCTGCATGTGGCCACATTGTCACACACACACACACACACACACACACACACACACACACACACACACACACACACACACACACACACACACACACAGATGTCACCCACACCTCACTGTCACCCCGGGGCACTCCCACCTCCAGACTGAATATAGGGAGGAGGCAGAGGACGGGGGGTGATACGAGGCTGAGGGAGATTACCGCTCCAGTCTTCACCTCCCTCTCTCTTTACTGCCGCGGGATCGACAGCCAGGCTTATGTCAGCGACCTCATTTCCTGCTTGTTTGGTAGTAGCTCGTTTGGGATGTGAGATCCTCAATAACATCTGCGATGAGATTGAGTTTACTCCCAATTGTGTAACTGCATCAGCGCCACACACTGGGGCTGTCCTCACCTAAAGAAATCCTGAGTCCACTAATCCATGAGCACATTTAATGGACGGATCTGTGGAACAAAAGCATCGCCGCTTTACAACCGTGTGTTTCGCAGAAAAGTGCTTATAAAACTCATTCTTTCAGCATTAATTGACGAAAGTCAAGACATTTTGTAGTTTAGAACGTTGTTGTATTCGTGATGTTTGGCTGCAGGGACTCTGAGTCAACCTGAAGAATGTGTGTGTGGGCTGTGACATAATGTCTCCAACGCAAAGTGTGTTCATAAATAATGTGATGACACACTGAGGGAGCGCCGTATGAATGTGTTGTAAAGAGTTATTACTTCAGGAGCCTCGCTTCACATTCAGGCGTCGTCCTGCAGTGACCAGCA